>NW_019385401.1:175874-215348 GCF_000671375.1 Centruroides sculpturatus
CCGTTTTGTCTAGTTAAAACTAGAATTTACTGCTAGTCAAAAATGAATTTGAGTTAAAACTAGTTTTAACTAGACAAAACGGGTTTTAACAAAGACATTCAGTATAAACTAGTTTCAACTAGTTAAAACGCGTTCTAACTAAAATCGGGTTTTGACTGTAACATATATACATATAAACTACAAGTATATTTCGTATAACATGCTAGTTATATTTCAAAAAGTACCGTGTTATGCGAATCCATGATATACAAAACAAAGGACTAATGCAAAACATAGGGTTATGTTCCAGACGTTAGCAAAAGTATATTATTCTTTTCCGATACTCAGAGAAATATGTTTATTAATGCAATCGATAATTTATTTCCAATCAATAATTAATTAACAATCACAATTAAAAGTATCGTATTATGCGTTAATATTAATTTTAGTTAAACGAGGGCGTTTTCTTTTTACCGCCGTCTTCTGAGCTTTTTTGTTGATCTTGATCGGAAATATCAGCAAAATCTTTTCAAAATCTTATATTTTTTTTATTTTTAACATAAAAAGTCTTATGAATGACGAAATAAATATATATTATTAATCAAAAAAATTTTTAACGGTTCGTGTTTGTTTAATCGAAGACTGAGCAATTTATTTTCTAGAATTTGTGTTCGAATATCAAATTGTTCCTGTTCGAGTACCGAGAATATCCCGTATTTCGTATTTCGTTCGTTCTTTTTACTTATCTATGATTAAAAAAGTTTAATAACACTTACCTAAAAATGTTTAAATAAACTTACTAAATACGAAGATTTATCTGTAAAAAGAAAACACAGTGAGTCTTAAGGACTAATGTCTGAAAGCAACGACAATGCCACACGATTTATAAAAAAGTTAGAACAAGGAAGAAACAAATTGTACAGTACAATCAGTTTTCATTAAACTAAACTTGACGAAAGGCATAAAACAAATAGAAACTTTCAATATTTTAACATCCATGGCAAATTTGAGACAGCACGCATGCTTACTTGAATGAAAACATATCAAATAACTGAGTTTGCACTTAAACGTTATAAAATTTTGTTCGGAGAATTTCTGAAATTCTCAAACCATGTTTCAGCGAAACCGGAAAACATGTTGTACGGGGGATACCCCACTTTTCAAACCGTGTTAGAGCGAAACCGTGTCGTAGAAGTACCGTGTTGTACGAGGGATACCTGAACACTAGTCTTATTTTTCATGCCTGGAGTACCTGCTTGCACTTTATCAGGAAAAATTCCACTCCATATGCACTTTGCGGCATTTTATCGTACGGATTTTACTCAGAAACAGTTACCACTTTAGGTCGCCAATCCAAAAAAGTCTAAGGGGCTTGTGTGAGGGAATTTGACTAGAATTTCTTTTATTTTTTAAAACCGCAATTTAGCGTAATAACCAACATTTCTTTGTTTGTAATAAAGGTTTTCCCGAATTTTTCATGAGTATATTTGAAATATTGCTGTTGTTAATGTTTCAGTATGGAAGGAAGCTTTGTTATGATAAAAATACTTTGTTTAAGCTCACCAGATCATAGTTTGGGAATAAAGACCTCAACAAATAGTTTGGAATATAGACCTCAACAAATAGTTTCAAAACACTGTCAATGTAAACCTGTGTTGATCTTTGTATTTGGTGGAATTCTGAGAAGAGGAAGTGGTCCATGTCCAGTAAAATCTCTGAACACCACGATGCCTCTCAAAAATTTTATCGACACATTTTTTCTTTTAACATAACAGATTCTTTTATCACTATTGGCGCAATTCGGATAGATCTAGCCCTTGTCAACTGCTATCACGTGTTTGCTCCTCCATTCAGCAAGATGGTTCTCATAGAGTTTTTAGAATTGCTCTTACTTTATGGTCGGTATATGATTGATTTCTTGTGATTACTAATTTCAGATAAGCATGTATTGTACAATATCATAGAAAGAGGACAGGTTCAGACGATACGTTTCGAAGCGACATTGGCTTTTCTTTGTTACTAAGGCTTTGCTGTTTTTGATGGTCTCTTTGATACGAACTAGATTGGACCGCTTGATTATGCACTCTTCTCCATTAGCTGCCGCTTGTCTTTCTAGGTCTACTTTGTTGTTGATCTACTAGACTGTGGATTGTAAACCACAAAGTTCTGATTTTTTCAGTGCTTTCATTATGGCTCTTGATAAATATCCTTTAGAAATACCGAAACTCTAACTCTGACTCTAAATTCAATGTTATTCGCGGCATTTTGCGTTTCGTAAACACGTACTGTACACCAATGGAAAAAGCTTCCGACAATGTATAATAAAAACGCTGGTTTAATGATTGGGCGCACATAATTAAGCTAGGCGCGAATTTCAAAATTAAATCAAATAAAGGTAAACGCTCTTAGTAAATTACCATCTTTAATCCTTATTTGATAATTAATTAACTGAAAAAGTATTTTTTTATGAAAATTTGAACATAATATACATACACGAAAATTACTTGCTATTTCAATATCTATCGATTTCCCGGGATTCGAAAATAATCCGTATCCGCGACCCAAAATCGCGATTTTTTCGAATAAAACGCAAAAGTGTAACCTAGGACTTCACGGGAGATACTTTTTAGTGCCTCGAAATAACCATTCGAAAACTCATCAAAATTCCAGAAATATATTTCTGAGATTAAAATGTGTTACATAGCCTATAATAAGAATGGCGAACCTCTTTGAGTCTGCGTGTCATAAAGTGAGCATAATTATGTAACTAACCTCTAAAAATGTTTGCGTGTCGGAGTTTTAGACTTCGATATTTAAAGAAATGAAACGAATATTCTTTAATTATAATAAATGTAAAGAAGCCAATTTGTATGCATTATACAGAAATGAGTGCTAGATATTTTTAATGGATAGGATGAATATTGGTTTTGAGATTACTAATTTTCAATTAAGTTTAAGAATATTGGAATAAGGTGTGTTTTAAATTTATACGGACACGAAAAAATTAAAGTGAAACACAAATTTGCTGCATTAAGTGACAAATGTTTTATTAAAAATAATATGGATTTACATGTTTCTACACTGCAAGATAAGAATTTTAATCAAACATTAATATTTTGTCACTGAAAATAATATTTTTGAGAATCTTATACAAAAAAACTGTTACATATTTATCCGGACAGGCACTCATTTTATGACTTAAACAGAATATTGTTTAGTTTCAAGCATTGAAATATGCAAATTAGCTTACATATCTAATTGTAATACAAATTCTTTACGTTGTTCAACGTTCTAAAATGGGTAGAACAAAGAATTTATCTGATTATGAAAAAGGGCAGATTGATGCCTATAAATCACAAGGCAAGTCAATAAGAGAAATTGCAGCATATATAAATCGTCCAAAATCAACTGTTGGTGATTATTTATCAAAAAGACGTGGCAAGGATGTACCAAAATTCAAGACAGGTCCAAAACCCAAGCTTACTCCTCGAGATTGTAGACAAATCATCAAGGTTTGCTCCACAAAACAAACATCAGTAAGAAAAATAAAACAAGAATTAGACTTGCCTTGTAGCAGCACAACAGTGTGGAGAGTTTTAAATAAATCTCCAATGTTAAAATTCAGAAAAAAAGCTGTAATGCCACCACTTTCATTAAAGCACAAAAGTGACAGACTTGATTGGGCACAAAAACACATGACATGGTCCGAAGAATGGATTGAAGTTTTGTTCAGTGATGAAAAAAAATTCAACTTAGATGGTCCAGACGGTTGGAAGTATTATTGGCACGATTTAAGAACCGAAAAACAAATATTTTCAAAACGCCAAATGGGTGGGGGATCAATAATGGTGTGGGGTGCGTTTGGATTCAACGGAACCACAGATTTAGCATTTATAACTCAAAGAATGAATTCAAAGAAGTATCAAGGCATGCTTGAAGATCATTTATTGGAAGCTGGACCAAATATTTGTGGACCAAATTGGATCTTTCAACAAGACAATGCCCCTGTGCATGCCTCTAAATCAACAAAAATGTGGTTTAAACGTAAAAATGTTAATCTGATGACATGGCCTGCTAGAAGCCCTGACCTGAATCCTATGGAAAATCTTTGGGAGATGATGGTTCGTACAGTTTATGCCAATGGAAAGCAATTTTCCACAATTCATGACTTGAAGGCAGCAATTTCAGATGCTTGGGATAAACTTAAGATTGAATTCCTTCAGAATCTAATTGAAACAATGCCTAATTGAGTATTTAATGTAATTAAGTTAAATGGTGGTTACATTGGCCATTAAATTGTAAGAAAACTTTGCAATTTGAAACCTGTCCGGATAAATATGTAACAGTTTTTTTGTATAAGATTTTCAAAAATATTATTTTCAGTTACAAATTATTAATGTTTGATTAAAATTCTTATTTTGCAGTGTAGAAACATGTAAATCCATATTATTTTTAATAAAACATTTGTCACTTAATGCAGCAAATTTGTGTTTCACTTTAATTTTTTCGTGTCCGTATAAATTTGAAACACACCTTAAAACTATGAATTTTTGTCATATTTTATTAGATAAAAATTTTATTAGATAAAATGCATTTATAAATAACTTTTAATTAAATTAAAGATGAAGCTCGTTAAAACAGTAATTTTTAGATTTTTATTTTATTTTTAAGTTTTGGGACGGCGACAGACCCTTTTAGGAAGTGATTTTTAACTTTTTAAACAGACATAAAGTATATTTTTTCACGGTTTGAAGGAATTTTTCTAAGACAAATGTTTATACGACCAAGTAGGCTAAAAGGGAATCGACTCTTCATGATAGATTCCAAAACAGAAAGGTAAATTAAAAATCACTTTTGTCATTGTCTAGGACTTTCTCTTTCATTTAATTAACACGAAAGATGCCGCCCGAGAATTTTACAACTTAATTATAAAAAAAAAATTCTTCGGGTTTTATTCTAACGAATATTGAAATTTAAATAAATCTAACATAATAATATATGAAGTATATCGTAGTATAAAAAAATATTTCAATGTTATCACGCTTTAGAATCGTATTATAACAAATTTTTAGCTTTTTTCGACTATAGAAATTTTATCTTGAATTTTTATAACACACGATAAAATTGTTATTTGTACGAACATACTTGTAACGAACTTTCGGTTTAACGGAACTGACAGGTTCCTACAATTTTCATTTCATTATAAAATTTTGCTACATCTTCTTTTCCTATTGGAAGACAACAGCGAAACTGTTGTCTTCCAATTGATAAACAACTGCACTTAAAGAAGAGGGACGAATCAAAAGTGACTAGACGAGTTGCAAAATATACTAACCTAACAAAAGCTACAAGTTGTCACACACATAGGTGAAAAAACGACCGGATAAGATGGCAGCGAAGGACATTTTAGGAAGAGAAATGTCACAGGTCTTCTTATGGTATAAGAAACGAAATTAGTTTATTTACATGAAATAAATAAAAGTATGTAAAATTTCATGTTTGTTTCACACGTGGATTTCTTATTTTGCTATTTAACTTACTCCATAATAATTTATAAACTTTTTTCATTACAACAAACTTTCACTTTAACAAACACTTTTGGGAGTGCCTCAATTTCGTTATAACGAGATTCCACAGTATCATAGTTATCAGCAATCATTGTATCATCCGAAATTAATGGCTACAGCTTAAACAGCTCTCATTTGAATTTAAATGTATACTGTTTATCTTTAACAATTTAATATTTAGTAAGATGTTTTAAAATATTTCTTTTCAGTCTTTTATACAAATTTAAACATTTTAATTTATAATTAAAATATTCAAAGAGTAAATTATAATTATTAGAATTATTTCTTTTCTTAAATTTTATTTTTGATATTAAATTTACAAATTCTATTCTCTGTTAATTTTAATGATGTTGAATATGAGTTTTCAATTATCTAATTGAAAAAGTGATAGCGGATGCTGCCAACCGTATTTAATTTATTATTGCGTAAGTTGCTAGATATTTCTTTCATATTCTAACAGAATCTTCCTAATACTTTTCCATTATCATTAGGCCATGTCACATTTAATTAATTTTGAAATAAATAAGAAACTTACATTAAGAAATTTTGTTTTACATATGAAATCTCATTTTCTTAATTTTCTAAAAATAAAAAAAAATTATTTTAAAAAACGTCTGCTTATAGAAAATTAATGCAAGAAACTAGAATTAAAAATATATTTATTTAAAAATATGCATTATATTTTCATTTGTTTTTCTACACTTTCTACCCAGAGAACACTAAGGACCTTTTCTTAATTGTACTTATGTCTTACAGTGAAGGCCCATAAAAATTTCTAGTATTTGTTTTTGCCCAGTTGGATTCAATCTCCGGTTTCACAGGGCGTTAGGATGACACCAAAGAACCTCGGGCATCGACGGTAGATATACATTACTAGCAATCTATAAATATCGCATTTTCAACAAGTGAATTTTTTTAACACTGTACTAAATACAATATAAATAATATGGTAAAATATATTTTTATTTTCAAAATGATTTAATGTATTTCAAACATAGTCTTAAAGTCTTATATACATACACACACACACATATATACACGCTCTTTTAAAAATTTTAGTTTTAATTAAAGTAAAGTAAACTAAAACTAAAGATTATCTAGTAGTGTATTATATATACTCTTGAAAATCGATTATAGTTTTCTAATTCATTATATGTTGAAGAATGACGCTATTTTTGGAATTTAATCAAATTTTTAGTTAACATCTAACAGTTTTCGATGTTTATTACACCACTTCTGTATTAATGTTTTCTAATACTATCTACATTCCTCTTTCCGCTAGAATTGTATTTACCGAGAAGTTGTTTACGTTAAATCACTTTCTATTTTCTTCTTTCGTGTAAATAAAGCTTCATAGTCGTGTTGTAAAGATAGCTTGTCTCTGTGCCAATTTCAGATAGTTAATTAAATATAAACAATAAAATAATGTTAAGCGAAATATATTAAAAGAGCAAAATTACATTAAACCTTCTCTGATTCGTGTAGGTTCGTATTGAAAGTCATTTTTAAATCTACGAAGAGAGATTTAGTAAATGCAAAAATATTTTCCATATTTTGTAAATTTATAGCTGTGGAGATATTGGTTCTAGCCTATTATTATTATTATGGAATTAATATGAATTGTATTTATTTCAGTGACAAACAAAGCCAACTTCATCGGTATGCGATTTGCACTACTATTTGCAGTGTTTTGTACTTAGATTTAATGGGCCTCGCACTTGGTTAATGTTCGACTCTTAACGTCTTAAAAGTCTATATTTATACTGTTTTTCGGTTTCACCATATACAGTTATATTTAGAACAATTTATGCTTGTAATAAATTAGCAGAACGTACTCAGCAAATAATTAGTAGACCATCACAATATACAAGATGTTGCTGAGATCATTTATTAAAACAATACTAACGTCGCAGTTTAACAGGCTGGTCTCTCCTGTTTATATACGGCATATGACAGTCATTTTGCGAAAATATTAAAAGAAACAATTTAAAACGTTTTCTAGAAATGTTAATATTAAAAGAAACAAAGAAACAATTTAAAACGTTTTCTAGAAATGTATTGAGAATATGAACATCATGACAATGTTTTTAGCTAAGATTAAAGAAATTCTTGGGAATACATTGATTTTATTTGAATATTTATCAATTTTAGCAGTTAAAATAATTTTATTTCTTCTCACATTAGCATTAAACATTTTTTATTTCGAATTTCACAATACAGTAGAGCCTCGATTATCCGACCCTCGATTAACCGACCGTCCTAGTTGGCAAATTTCAAATGTCCGCTAGTGATGTGGCGCTACAATATTTGGCTATGTCTTGGCTACTTTAATATTATTTTTACGTGTTTTAGCTGGCAACACTCATTCGACCATGAAAGGGAGCCAGTATTTAAACGAGGCTTAATTTTCTAATTTTTAACGATACAATAGCGACGATTATTATTTTAAAAAATTTTTGTTAGGCTTAACATCGATGAAAATTCAACGCGAAGTAGGTTAATAGCGATATACTAATATACTGTACTTATATACTAATTACATGGGATATAATAATACACTACTAATAATGGATTTTTTCATACTTTTCGGTTATCCGACTTTTCAATTATTCGACCAACCCCAGTCCCCAATTGAGTCGGATAATCGAGGCTCTACTGTAATTTAACTATCTTCTTGCATAAAACAATGTAAATAATGTCCCACATTCCAGATTGAAACATATTAAGTAACAAAATTCATTATCTTTAATTTATATCATGTTATATTTATGAATCATAAATTATTAATTATTCTAACAAATACATTCTATCGAAATGATTCGAGCTTGATTAAATGATTCTAGGAAAAGTTTCTCTCTCTTTATTGTTCTATACATCATGACTCTAGAGTAGGAGTCCCCAAACTTTTTATCACGTCGACCCCTTTATAGAATATTTGCCTTCTTATCGACCCCCCAGTTTAAGTATTTAACAAAAAAATTAAATTATTTTTGCATTTCTAATGTTAAGCGATAAGGAGACCTGCATAACAACCCAATAAAAGAATTTATAGTTCCCATATATAAAATCCACCAAATAACATTAACAGAAAAAGGAGATATTTTCCACTGATTTATAATCTTAAAAAATAATAGCAAAATTATGGATAGATGGAAATTTGCCTATAGTTCTTAAACCGTGCATGTCATAATACGTAAAATACACACTTATCTTTGAAAACATAACATTAGTTATGTTAGATGAAAAATCTTTTACTGTCATTTTACGACTACTACTGAATGCCTTAAAAATATGTAGACATACCTTTTTATTAAAATAGTTGATATTAGTGGGATGGATGTCTCTGAAGAGAAGCAGCAAGATTATTGATATTCGGTTAAAAAATGGTAAGTTGTAGTCGCAAATCACCACGGTTTTCGAAGTTCAATCTGTTCCTCTGTTTTGTCAAAATTGCGTTCGCGTGGCTAAAACTAGCTTCAACCACGTATGAAGTTGGGAATGCACGTAAGAAAGGTTCGGCTTCTGCTCTGAGCTTAGGATATTTAGTGGCAATATTGCTATTGCTCTAAAATTCACTGAGGTTTTTATTTTTAAACAACGCTTTAGCTTCGAGATCTACACATATTTCACTCAATTCATCTTCTAAGCCAGTTTCACTACCTTCATTATCTATTTTTACATCAAATGGATTAGCAAACCATTCGGAAACATGCATATTCTCCAATTCTTCGAAACATGCTTTAAAGTCTTCTTAATTTATCAAGGTGTTTAATAGGCCTATATATCTCCAAATCACGGTCGGAAATATTTTCATCTTCTTTTAGTTTGAAAAATATTTAAAATTGGATCGTGCCAGTGAAGATTTAAATAGCTCCATTTTTACTTGAAAGGCCATTTTTTCTTGCAAATGCTTCTGTACTATATTAATGATTTTCGAAATATTACGATATTTTCTCTGTAACGGACAAAATATCTACATTTAGATGTAAAATGCTTAGAGTGACAACCCAACTAGAGTGTAACAGTGCAACGTATGTCTGTGTATAATGAACTACCAGCGTTCATAACATGTTTGCAACACTAGTACAGTTGCCAGATGCGTGAAAACAGAATAACACACGCTTAAAGCGGCTTGAGTTTTGCCGGCGTAGGCTAAGGCAAAACTCAAGTTATAACTAGGGTAGTCAGTAATGTTGATCATATCCATATTTCGAATTTTTATTGGAATATTCTATTTTTTCCCTAGACAATTTAATTGACCCTCTTTGGTATTAATCGACCCCCTTTCGACCCTCGTGTATTAATCGACCCCTGGAGAACTCTTATCGACCCCAAGGGGTCGATATGGACCACTTTGGGGACCCCTACTCTCGAGAGATATTTTGCAATAAATAAATTAATTAATAATTTCTAAATTCGTAAAATAAAATAACGGAAGATTTTTTGTTACACCGTAATATTTTAAAACTATCTAACATGCTAAATAAATAGATATTGTAAAAGTGATTGGTATTTTAGGTGAAAAAAGACTCTTTTAACGTATCAACAATTTAAAAATAGATTTATAATATTATTATATAGCATAAGAAATCAATTTATTCACATTATATTCTCGTAACCTCATCTGAGAAGAAATAGGAATAAAATAATAAAAATAATTAAAGCAAAATAATATAATTGTATGACTTTTAGTAAAATAATGAATAAATTTGCTAAAATATACAGAATAGTAAATGTATGGTAAAGAAAATATTGACCAAAGAGAAATCAGATGTTCGTTATCATATATTAATGCTATCACTTCCATTCTATTAAGGCAATTTTCCTAGAATAGTGTTGGTTGATACAACATTTGCTACTAAAATAGTATTAGAAGAATACGTAATAACATACAAGTTTGGAAACATTTCTTATTTACTTGTTACATATATTATAAACAAAGAAAGTATTTTTTTAATTGATAAAAAATTGACAAAATTTCCATACTGATGTCCCAAAAGTAAACAAAAGTGTAAGTGCACGATGACTAATAAAATAATAGATTTATAACGAATATTTATTTTCTTTTAAAAATTAATTTAATGTCAAAAAATAACGAAATGCAATTAAGTATTGTTTCTGAATAAAACTTTTTAACTTTTTTTTTATCTTTTAGACCAATTTAATTTTTATTATTAATAATATCTTCAACTGATATTATATAAAAATTTTATTTTAATAATTCAGTTATTAAAATCTATAATAAATTAAGAATGAATATTCGTTCAGCTCTTATTTCAGTGATTGATTTGGAATTATTTCTAATAAAATAATGGATGAAAGAAAACTTTAATTTATTATTCTGTATAGTTTATTAGCACTTTAATTACATGTATTTTTTATGTATATCTACAAATTTTCAAATAAAATTATAAAAATACACTAATATAATATAGAAAAGATTTTTCAATATTTCTTTTTGACAAATTACAGTATTATTCGTTCCTGCAGTAATAGAAAATTCATTATTATTTGATCTTTTTATTGATTTAAATCGTATTTACTGTTGTATAATTTTATTTAATAAATTATTATTTAAGTTTAAATTTTCATTGTGATAAAAACAAGGGAAATTGAAGGAGATTATTCTTATTATATATATTTTGTATTTTATTTCATATCTCGTCAACAAGAAGAAATTATTGCTAATACACTTTAAATTTTAATCAGTAGTTTGATGAATTTTGAAAGATGTATTAAAATTGTTAAATATATTTTATATGTTTACTGTAGAAAATCTTAATAACACATTAATTCCATTTAAAAAAATATTTGGAAAATTAATATTCCAGTAAATATATAGTCACAATGTAAAAAAGAGATTAAGAATTTTGCATATATTTGTTCAAATATATTCAAAATATATATAAATATTTTTCAAAAGAAATTCAAAATTATTATTTTCATCTCATTATTTTGCTTAAGGAAAATCTATCTGTTCTTAAAAGCTACATAAATTATTAATTTCTATTATTATATACTGTAATTCAATAAATTACTGTTAATCCCATTTACAAGAAATCAAATTGAAAGTTTAAAAAATAATATAATTATTTAGATATTCGAAGAATTTCTAAATTTCTAAATTAAATTTTATTATTGTACGAATGTTATAAGTATTAATAGATAAACAGTTACTTATGATATTTAATTTCTATATGAAGTATCATCTAAAGAAAACTATTATTTATAAAAAAGTAACAGAGCTTGACATATTATATTATTTTGTTCTGACATATACATTTTTAATGTATAATAAAAAACTAAGTTTCCAGCAATATTGAATAACATACGATTTTAAAAATAATATTGAAAGCAGAAGAAAAAAATGATATGCTTTTTAAACCTAAACTAGACTTTAAAAGTTATTAAACCATAATGATAAAATTCGAAGAATAAGTTTCACACGAGAAACTTTAATGCAGTGCTTTGATTCCTCGAAGGCACGTTGGTAAAAGATAGATAGAATAGTAGAAAATTTATCTATGATGGAAATAAAAATATTACAGAGCAATATGCATTTTAGATATTATCTTATACCTAAAATACAGATTATTCCGTAATATTTAATTAATAATTTGAATTTATTTTAGAAAATTTTTAATTAAAAAAAAGTCCATAAAAATACTCCTACTCAGTTACCTCTGTATGTCAACAATTATAACTTGTTTTCTTTATAAATAAATCGATATTTACAAGTATAGTCTATGTATTAAGTATTTCACGTCAACATAATTAAAATTCAAGAAATTTGAAAATTGCAAAATAACAAAAAGAATATTAATATTCACTTGTCTTTGAAGTGAATTTTCAAGTGATTTAAAGTTGACGTCAACTTAAAATATATAATCAAAATACATTTTAAATTTTGTACTTTTTCTTTAATATCGTATAGAAAAGCAGCCTTCGGGATAAAATGCATTTACTTTCCTATATTGAATTCGTTCTATTAATAGAATGTCGAAAACATGGAATAAATAATTTAAAATTTATGCCGATACTTATTGAACTATAAATATAATTTGATTTAGTAATGATGAATATTAGTCTATCGTGTAATGAAAAGCTCAAGTAAAAATAATTTTATATTATCAAGCATTTTAAACAAGAAATGAATAATTACCATTCACTGTATAAAACAATGAAATGTCTGTATTTAAATATTAAATTTAATTATAAAATGTTATTTTAAAAATTGTTTTTTTTTTAAATTTTCTTGCTTAATATCAATTATTTAGATTTTTTTTCAATTACAAAGAATTTCTGATCAAAGCAGTTGAAATAATTGTAATTAAGAGAACAATTATGTCTTAGTGTTTATTAAATTAATTTTAATCATGCTGAATTATCTTTGAACGATTCACAATTGTTAGCAACGTTAAACGACGTGAATCCAATAGAGATGCTAAAGGGCTTAAACTCTCTCCCATCCTCACGTAAAATAAATTTCAATTTATTTATTCAACCTTCAAAATGTTTTAAAAACTTGCACGATGACAAATATGGATCCACTATTAGTGACAATTTTTCTAATCGTTCGACAAACATTGATTTAGAATGTTGAATGAGTAGCAATAATGTATTAAAAATCATATTACACGTTTAAGTATTTTTCAATGTTTAGCTATCGTTTTCTTTTGGATATTATAGCTCTGAATCATAAAATAATTATCATTGTCAAATATTGTTACATAATTTGCACTATAAGTATTTTATTATCGAAAAAGAAACGTGCATAAAATGTATGGTGTAAAAATATTTTTGCTGTATTTAAAATATTATATTAAGATTAGTATTAAGATAAAAGGATGTTTTATAGCTCTTTTCGCCTTCCATTTTAGCAAACGTTTTCTGTATTCTTAAATCTTGTAAAGTGCTAGAAATTTCTGTAAATCTTGTGTTTTCTTTTCTTTATAAGTACATTTTTTCCCTAAAATTCCTCTAAAATGGAAGAAATTTTAGAAAAAAATTCGCTAAAAAGAAAAAAAAATCTGATCGTTGATAAATATTTATCCATTTATCCATATTTATTCAAAGTAGAAGGCTAAAGATAATGAATATTATTAACGTATATAAATATAATTCATTCACGAATATCACAAAGGAGGCATTATATCGTAAATTATATATTAAAATGTGTAGAGGAGAAGGTGGTATTATGGAACACTGCGGGTATTATGGAACCACCCCATTTCGAACTGATAATAAAGGCGAACTGTAGCGGAATGTGGCTGAACTGAATTAGGCAAACATCCATAGCAAGGGGAAAATCCGTTTTACTTCATTTAAACGGTTGTCCGTATTTAATCAGCAAATTTGTTTTTTTCAAAATTNATGAGCTTACTAAACGTATTAATTAGCATTTTCATCAACAATTTAAATTTAATAATAAAATTACATTTAAATTACAAATTAGATAAAAATAATTTTTAGAATTTTCTCTTACATCTTAACATTAGAAGAACATTGGTTAGGAGGAGGATATTGTTAAAACCTTAGTTTTAAAATCTTAATTTTATTATATAAGTCTGTCCGGCTTTATTGACATAAATTTTGTCTTTTAAATTTATTTTTTAAAATTCTTATGGCTATTGTTTGTTATAAAGATACATCAGTAATGCAATATATTCATCAGATACTGTGCTTGGATTATAATTTATTATTAGTAATTAGCCTCTGATATAGCGACTTTTCTTTGTTAAAAACGTAGTTCAAATGATCAATGTTTGTGTCAGATTTTTCATGAATTTCACAAATATGAACGGGAGGAAAACACGATTAATATAATTTAATGTTTAGAATTTATAAAATACAGAGAGATTTGAAGTTTTAAATAAGTGAATGATAAATCACAACCGTAAGTTTTTAACGAGTTTTGAGAAAAGTCTACATAAAAACAATAAATCTCATAAGGATATTAAATTTTCATAGTTTTATAAAGTACATAAAACGAGGCCTTTTAATTTTAGAAAAAGTTTGTGTAGGACAAAATTTAATCTTGTATATTTCAGACAAATTGTAAAATTTAACAATGTTTTTTTTAAAAACGGGTATTAATGGTTTTCGAAATTTTTCTACGTCATTAAAAATTAACGTATTTTCATTGTTAATTAATTTAAGCATTCCATATAGAATTTGTAGAGATCCGTAAACTATTTCTACAATGAATATTTAGAAAATCCAACATATTGGAATGAATAACCTATATATGTGTAGCTCTTCGAAAGCTATAAATATAATCGTAATTTGACCAAATCAAATAACAACTGTATAATTACATATTCCATTCTCCCAAGTTTATTGCGAGAAACTGTTAAGTTTTCTCAATAAACTTATGAATAACAGTTCATTATCCTGTTTATAATTAATATTTACTATGATTTGTTATTCATTTTTAAAAATCATTTAAACTAAATTCGATTATTCTTATCAGACGATTTTCCTTTTGTCATATTAAATGGCTAAATTTTAAAGTTTAACAAATAAGAATATCATCACAGAAAATCGATTCTGTAATTTCTAAAAATGTTTTCTTCAATAAAACTGTCTGTCACATTTTCTTTAAATGCTATATCTGGCTCGAGATGTAGAAATATTGATTATTTGATAAGGGTAGGAAAGGGTTTTGGAAAGAGTAATAAAGATATACAATTAACTTATTAAAGGTTTATGATAAGTGAGTTTATCAGAGGTACGAGTAATCTTCCATGTTTAGCATTTTATCTATTTTTGTAATTTTTCTAATGACTCAATTAGATTACATAATAGATTTTTGTACATTTAAGGACTTTTAAAATCACTTTTTTATTTAAATATTTTCCTTAGTTATTTATTTTTTAAATTATAAATTTCTTATGACGATTGCATAAATGTTTTATTGTAAACACTTTTCATTTACTTTGTTAAAAGGTATGTTTTTATCTTTTTACAAAATTTGAGATTAAAAAACTATTTAAAAATAATAGATTTTTATTGCCACACTTATTATTCATGTGATTATTTTATATAAATTTTAAAAATTAATTCAACTAACTTTATGAACTATTTTTATATGTGAACTACTTAATTAACCTAATATCTATTTAGATTTAATCATTTATTTTATTTATATTTAAATGTTTGAATGAAAATAAATCTCTATGGGAGCATCTGTCAGTGCTGTTTCTTCGTTACTAACTTATTTCTTTTTTATAGGTAAGTCTTTAATATTATGACAGTTAATCCGAAAAGAAAGTCGTATTCACCGAGCTTTAGAGAAGGAGAGACTAGTAGTGAAAAGAAATCTTTGAAGAGTTGCGAAGAAGAAGAATTTGCATATCTTCTGGAAGGAGAAAACTTTAACCTTGAGGAAAGTATACCGTATACATGATCTGTTGCATCTACATTTTGCCATGAATTCTAAGGTCGACGAACTTATTTCTAGATTAAATTATGTATCCGAATGATTAAAAAATTTGGATAAAGGTTTGGATGATTTAGAAAATAGATTAGAAATATTAGAAAAATTAGTCGATAAAAATTGTAATTTAGGTGATCAATGTTACAAAGAAGTTTAATGATATTACTCGTGAACTTGATTTTTTAGATAACAAATGTCGAATAAATAATGTTCTCATTTCTGGTTTAGAAGAGGTCCGGGATGAATCATCTCTGGAAACGAAAGAAAAAATAGTTGAATTTGCTATGCGAGTCTTACAGATGCCTGACATTAAGATTGATAGAGCAATGAGAGTGGGAAAGAAAAAGAGTAATTCCTATAGATTAATTATTTGTACTTTTGCTGATTATTATGAAAAAACGAATTTTAAGAAACGAATTTTGGAATTAAAACCGGATGGTGTCTTTTCTCCTAGATTGAGAAATATTAGATTTAAGCTTCGTGATTTCGGTGATTTCAAAGCTTTCTGGAGCGCGAATGGTAAAAATAGTTTATGATAAAATTATTATTGATGGAACGAAATACTTTTACGATGTTGACTGTGACCATGTTAAACCTGTTTCATCCTAGCAATTGCCGGATAGGGGTACTTCGTTTTTAATTTGGAATTGTGCTGGTTTATTTAATAAACCTGAGTTTTTCTGGAAGTATTTATTGCAGTATGATATTATTTTTTCTGAAACTTGGTATGGTTCTACTAGTAAAAATTCGGGCTTAGCTGATTGTTTGCAAGGTTATAATCTTTATTTTGGAAAGGCCTTTAAAATAAAGGCGGCTATACACGTTAAGTTAATCCTCAAAAGATTAACCATGAATGCCTGACCTTAAGTAATTCCTGGTAGTGTGTGGGGGAAATTTAACAGTTAAGTAAATTAAAACATGACAACTTAAAATAAGACAAAGTTTAATAAATTCTTTTTAATTATTAAATTATAAAATTAATTTGCGATAATAATGTTTACAATTTGTACTAATATCGAATGTGGTTGACAATTATTAATATATATTTGCTATTTTTTTTCTTCTTCTAATATCCGAATAAATTAAAATACGACAATTTGAAATAATATTTTAACAATAAGACAAAGTAAAATAGGGAAATAGTTTAATATAATAATTATTTGAATTATATTTGTTACTTATTTATTAAATATCTATATAACGTGTTGATTTTAAAATTAGCTATTTTTCGTCTATAAAATTTAATCCATAAATTTTTTTGGTAGTAAAATGGACTTACCATCGATCTTTCGCTGATAATTGATGCTTTTTAACAGAATCTATAGCCCAAAATTTTTCTTGAAAAATTAATTTTGTGATCTGAAATAATTCCATTAAAAAATTATTCATATGAAAAATTAAATTTGTGATCAGTGCTACCAAAATCACTACTACTACTATTTACACCATAGACTTCTATGCATACTTTTTTCCCGCGACTTTTAATAGAATTTGTTGCCAATAAACATCCCAGAACAGTCAGTATGTCGTCATCAGATGCCATGGCCGACTGACTGATTGAGAGACAATGGCGTAGCGAACATAACTGGCGCCCGGGGCACGATACTATATTGGCACCCCCTTCCCCTCAAGAAACAAACCTTGTTTTCTTGGAAACCATTTGGCGTCTCTCTGCGAGTGGTGCCCGGGGCAAGCTGCCCCACCCTAGCTACGCCTCTGTTGAGAGCGTTTCTTCTTCGTTTGTGGGCGATAGGAAATTCTGAAGTTCCTCAAGGTCAGGCAGTTTCAAAGGATTAACTTAACGTGTATAGCCGCCTTAAGATACATCGAAAGGTCGTTATTGTACAGGTTGGTTATTAGCAATAAGATCCTCTTTTCCCTGTGTGATTGTTTATCAAGAAACTTTCTAATACTTGTTAAATTTGGTGCCGAACTTGGTAATATTTTGGTCTGTTTTGTTTATTTTAGAAAAAATAACTGGTAATCTATTTTTGATACTTTAACTGGTTTGATATTAGATAATAATAGGAATGTATTCATTGCCGGTGATTTTAATGCTAAGATTGGATTGGAGAATATACTTTCTGACGCATTTTGCAATTCTTTTGGTATTGTTTGTCCTATGCATAGAAATTCGAAAGACTTGGTGATTGATTGTTATGTTACGAAGTTTGGTGAAGCGATTTTGCATTGCGAAAAAAAAAAATATTTGCTGGTAAAATTCATAATTGTTTTAGAAAATATAATAGACATTTTTGGAATTATTTCCGATATGTTAAGAAGGCTAAGTCTTGTAAGTTTGGCTTTATTCCTATTGATGATTGGTTTCATCACTTTTTAATTTATTTGGTTCCTTGAACCCTTATTTTATGGATATTTCGATTTTTAATTATTGTAGGAATTGGTATGATGAACTTTTGGACCATGAATTCTCTACAAGTGAGCTTAATGATGCTTTAAGGAGATACAAGCCAAATAAGATCCCAGATTTTTATGGGATACCAAAGGAATTTTGGAATTTTGAGACGTTGAGACCACATCTCTTGCGTCTTTTCTGAAAGATTTTTGATACTGGGATAATACCGAAGTCTTGGAAGACGAGTATTTTAATTCAGATTTTTAAGAGTGGTAGGAAGGATGTTCCTGGTAATTATAGAGGCATCTGGTTATTATCTAGTGTTTCGAAATTGTTTTGTATTATTTTGTATAGAAGACTGACTCGATGGTTAGAAGTTAAAAATATATTGCATGAAAATCAGATAGGATTCCGGACTAGTTATTCCACATTGGATAATATTTTTGTTTTGTACACGGTTATTCAGAAAACTTTTTTAAGGAAACATAGGAAGGTGTATGCATTTTTTATTGATTTTATCTTCTGCGTTTGATAGGGTTTGTAAGAATTTGTTGTGGTCAAAGATGTTGGTTATGGTTTCAGTTATAAATTTGTATCTTTACTCGTTGCTTTTTATGAAAACTCCTCACTTATGGTAAGAGTTGGAGGTATCTGTTCGCCATTAATGTTCTTTAAGATTGGTGTTAAGCAGAGCTATATTTTGAACACAATCTTGTTTAGTATTTTTTTGAACGATATCTTCGGTATTATTAACTCTTCCGGAGATGGTATAGAAATAGATTGTTTCCAAATTAAAATACTTGCTTATGCAGATGATATTGTAACTTTATTTGATTCTGTGGTTGGGATTCAAAGATTGATTGATAAATTGGCAATTTACTTATATGAAAATGGTTTGAAATTGAATTTGAATAAGTCTAAGGTTGTTGTTTTTCGAAGAGCGGGCAAAAATGCGAGAGGGCGGATAAATGGTGGTTTAAGGGTTCTCCAATTCAAGTTATCTCTAATTACAAATATTTTGGTGTTACTTTTTCGTCTAACGGTTTATTCCGAATGCATTACATTAATAGGAAAACTTATGCTAGATTATTGATGAATAAAATTATTCAGTTAGGGAAATCTGCCAAACTACGTAATCTTATTGATTATTTACGTCTATTGAAAACTGTGGTTTTGTCCTCTTTGTTATAAGCATCAGAGATTTGGGGTTTTAACTCGGCCAATGGTGATGGCATACAGACTGAATTCATTAAAAACTTATCTTGTTTACTTCGTTGTACACCAGCTTATTTAATTATGATGGAATGTGCCTTGACTCCTATAAAATTTATTATATTTAGTAGGATAAGAAATTGGATTATTAGAATTTCTAATCTTGATGATTTTCGTCTGAGTAAGGTTTGCCTGAAATTTATACTTGGCAAGAAGTCTATAGATTGGACACATTATTTTATTGATACCTGTAATAATCATGGTATTAATCTTATAAATTATAATTTGGATTTAATGGACAGGTCTCTTCTCCTTGTTAACATTTTTGATAATTTTTTATACAATATAAATGGAAAAATAAATAATAGCGTATATATAATTGTAGGTATAAGAATTTAAATGTCATGTTTTTTGATAAGGTGTTTTCCTTAATATTNTAAATAATAGCGTATATAATTGTTGGTATAAGCATTTAAATGTCACGTGTTTTTTGATAATTCTTTATATAATCAAGATGTTTTCCTTGATATTTTGTCTTTATTTATCTAGGCTAGGTGTAATTTATTGAACTTTTAAAATAATTATTCGAGAGAATTGTATAACTTTTGTGTTGAGAAAAAATTATGGATGCCTGGCATATTTTGGCTAAATGTGGGCGTATTAAAGTGCTACGTGAAGAAATTTTTGATTGCAAAGTTCTTACCAGGTCTTTATTTCTTAAAATTTTATCAGAACCACGTTATCAGTTTAGTGTTTTGTTTTCTAAGAAAATCTGTTGATCTTTTGTTTTAGGAAAGTGATTCCTCTACTATAAATTTGGTCTTATTGCTGGTGTTGTTTTGGAAGCATCTGTCAGTGCTGTGTCTTCGTTACTAACTTATTTCTTTTTTATAGGTAAGCAATTTGCTTATTTTTGGTTGTTTTATTTTGATTTATTGGTATTTTGTATTTTATTGACAGAGACTACCAAACATTAAACTTTAATTATTACATTTTAATTTTAAACCTTAATTTAAATTTAAATTATTACTTGTATAATTTATTATTCTATAAATTTGTTTGTGATCTTATGTTCATTGTATCTAAACGTTTTTTGGGGGGGGGAGATGGTATTTCTCCCCGCATCAAGGAGTGTATCCAGTATGCATAATAAATAAATAAATAAATAAATCTCTATGAAATATCTTAATATCCGTAGAAAGAAAATAAATAAATAAATTTAATAATATTTTGCAAAAGAATTATTTAATTAAGTAAAATAAATAAAATAAAAAACTTTTTCATTCCTTAAAATGTATTTGTAATAAAGATTCATTTGCTAAGGAATGAAAAGAATTTGAACCTTAGAATATTTAATTTAGTTTAAAATTTTATAAGCATTACTACAAAATAGTAATCCAATATGTAAAATATAACCAATGGTAATAAAATTGTAAAAGAAAATAGAGTTATTGATATTTTATAAAGTCTTACATAATAACTGCTTATAAAAAAAACTTAATGGAAAACTTAATGGTTTTTTTTATTTAAAAATGCATTTTATTAAATGTAAAAATAAATTACTTTGAATAATGTATAAAAATAATTTCATCCAATTTATTTACTTACGTGTATTTTAATTTTTAAATATTATAATAGAATAAAGGTATTATAAATAAACTGTATTTACAAACAAATTAAATACATCTAATGTTAAATAATAATGAAATATTATTTACTTGATTATTAAATCGATTCAAACTGTCGAAATAATAGTGAGATTGGCTAAAATAAACGTCAAAGCCTAAAAATTCGAGCCTTAAAGTTTAAAGACTACAATATTCAATTAATTGATTATAAATATGACGAATAAATTACGCAAGAAATATGAGCTTACTAAACGTATTAATTAGCATTTTCATCAACAATTTAAATTTAATAATAAAATTACATTTAAATTACAAATTAGATAAAAATAATTTTTAGAATTTTCTCTTACATCTTAACATTAGAAGAACATTGGTTAGGAGGAGGATATTGTTAAAACCTTAGTTTTAAAATCTTAATTTTATTATATAAGTCTGTCCGGCTTTATTGACATAAATTTTGTCTTTTAAATTTATTTTTTTAAATTCTTATGGCTATTGTTTGTTATAAAGATACATCAGTAATGCAATATATTCATCAGATACTGTGCTTGGATTATAATTTATTATTAGTAATTAGCCTCTGATATAGCGACTTTTCTTTGTTAAAAACGTAGTTCAAATGATCAATGTTTGTGTCAGATTTTTCATGAATTTCACAAATATGAACGGGAGGAAAACACGATTAATATAATTTAATGTTTAGAATTTATAAAATACAGAGAGATTTGAAGTTTTAAATAAGTGAATGATAAATCACAACCGTAAGTTTTTAACGAGTTTTGAGAAAAGTCTACATAAAAACAATAAATCTCATAAGGATATTAAATTTCCTTAGTTTTATAAAGTACATAAAACGAGGCCTTTTAATTTTAGAAAAAGTTTGTGTAGGACAAAATTTAATCTTGTATATTTCAGACAAATTGTAAAATTTAACAATGTTTTTTTTAAAAACGGGTATTAATGGTTTTCGAAATTTTTCTACGTCATTAAAAATTAACGTATTTTTATTGTTAAACATTCATATAGAATTTGTAGAGATCCGTAAAATATTTCTATAGTGAATAATTAGAAAATCCAACAGATTGGAATGAATAACTTAGACTATACATGTGTAGCTCTTTGAAAGCTGTAAATATAATCATAATTTGACCAAACCAAATAACTACTGTAGAATTATATATTCCATTTTTCCATTAAGTTTTATATAAAAAAATATTTATTAAAGATGTTGTGTTGTGTAAGATATGACAGCTTTATATATATATCCATTGCTGTTTCAGCTACGCTAAAGAACGTATGTAGATTTCTATTTTATACACTACACTTTATAACTATTATGGAAGACTTAAATATGGCATTTTATACAATCAAAATCGAAAATATAAATGTTCATTTTTGTTAATTATCTCCATATGTTATCATTACATAGTTAAAATAGTCATTTCCGAGAACATATCTCAATTTATGGTTTATAACATAAGGGAAATCGATTGGCTCTCTTAATAATGGTTTTCTGAAAATGAATTACAGTATATTATAGAAGCAGAGACTTTTGTATGAAGTAATTAATAATATGATCGTACGACAACAAATATTAATTAATTTTCTTACGCTATTGAAATTAAACAATTAAAAGTTTAATATAGCTGTAAGTAAAGTAAAGAACATTGTAAAGCAACAATTTGACACCATACTTATTATTTTATTATATACATTGAGTTTCTGGCTATTTTAAGATTAATATTTGATATTTTAAATGTAAACAGAAATTAAATACGTTATAAATTTAAAATTGTGTATTAGAATAATTAAAAAGTTTATTTTTTGTTGTTGTTGTATACTGGCACAATGAAATGACCACTTAACCAATACTTGGCAAGTTTTCCATCTTTATTTAGTTAGTTTATTTTTTTCACTTATTAAATATTATTGTAATCAAATACGAGAAAAGAGATAAATTATTACTTTTGCATCAAAAAGCAAATTATAATTAATGATTTCAACAATGTTAATTAACTTTTATTAATTAATAATTTCCATTTTACATTAATAAAAGATTTATTTAAAAAGTGAACATTAAATTAAATTTATTGTAATATTAATTTAAAAGATAAAAATTTAAATAAATTGGCATTTTACGTCTTATTTTCCAATTTATATTAAATTTATTTTAAGGCTTTGATAATAGTTAAGTTGTTTTAAGTTTATTATTTATTTTCTTTCGAAGAAATTTACAAGTAAGAGTAACAAAAAAAAATATTTCTTTGGGAAAAAAATGATATTTTTCACTTTGAAGCATGTTTTGTTTAAGACACGTTGTTTTCTGCGTTCCTGTGTGATAAATAATTAATTATTCAAAATTAATTCTCCACAAAACTTCTGTCTTACAGGAGATTTTCCAAACTTTTTAATTAAATTATAAGAAACCATCAATTAATTCAATATTTATTACAGGAAAAGAAGCTTACACAACTGATACATTAAAATAACAATTTTAGACAAAGATAAATTTTAAGAACAAAAAATTTAATTCAATTTAAAATGTTGATCATATTGATAATAACTTTTTATAGCAAAAACTACATCTTAATTTATTAAATTTGATTTTATAAATCGCTAGAATAAAATTTATAGAATCAGTTATAATTGCTAATAGACGTAATAATTTTGTTTTTTATCCTTATTAAGCATGAATTTATTTTGTTAAACAAAAGTTATCAGTCGCGTATGACGCCTTTACTTCATCAATAATTTTTTCATGCCTTTTATGGGATTTCTTGTACAGCATCAATACACCGAACATGATGTTTTTCGTGCATTTTATCTAAACGGCCATTTCCAAAAAAAATCATCTGTCTATGCATTATAAATGTTTATTAGTTAATAATTATTTTATTTTTAATGCTGAAAGATATCACCGTACAGCTGCATATAGTTCCATCTAGAGGATTGGTGTAGGCCTATAGAATTACAGAACATAATACCAAATCTGGAATAGTAACAAAAAGCAAAAGTTACCGAATAATATTGTACAACGTGTTACATGGAACACGAGCCTGCACACTGTGTCCTTGTTTTCGTCGTTGTCTTCGGAATATCGCTGCATTGGCATTAACAACAGTCATTTCTTGGAGTCCGATGACCCATATGCTCTAAGAAATTCGGTCATCGTTTGCGATAGACTTTGGATTTCTGTCTCTTCATTTCTTTATAACATGGGAAGTATGTCGAGAAGATCACACATTTTTCAATAAATGCATCAAATGAGAATTTGTTCCCTGTTGCAAGACAATATAGCATTTTTTAATTTAGAGTCATTCTCATAAATATATATGCCGATCTTGAAACTCGAGTAGTTTTGTCTGCAACAGTCTGTCGGTTCAATGTTTCGATCTGTTGCATCATCAGCTGAATCAGTGATGGTTTTACAATGGAGCAAAGTGGTTTGGTTAAACCAGGGCTCGAAGCCAACAGGGGTCCGTACGTGTCAACCTAAATGTTTCGGTGAAAGATCAGGTGATCCTTTTTTCAGTCAAGGAACAAAGGCGTTTTTCGGGACGCCAGTCCCGTTTTTTTCGGCGAAAGTGGAGTTGGGGGTAAAACCTTCATTAGAATTTCGAACCACGGCCCAAACTGCATTGGTTTCGCATCTGAATTAAACCCATGTTTAGGTTGTAGTGTTCAATGACGATTGCTTTGTGTATAATGTCTTCTTTTCATGTGTCGAAGTTTTTCAACAACTCCAGGAGTATTTGAAGTGCTAAACGATTCTCTTGAGAAAGATTCTCATTTAGACTCCTGGTTAATTCTCTCATTTATAGAGTATTCTGAATTGGAAACATCACTTGGATCAGTCTCATCTATAATCTGCTTATCATTGGAACTAAATTCTTGAAGAGAATGAAAAAACATGTAAAATGTGAAATACTAAAAAGAAAAGTATTGATGATCAGTAACAATTAAACAATGACCACCGACCATCGGACGTATTTTAGTTTCCACGGCAATTAAACAAAATCAGTTTTATCTACATACCATCATTCAAAAATGACAATTATCACTATTACCAGACTAATGTTTTCACTTAACACAGCAAGCAAGTGATCACACCATACTTGGGATGCAGTACCTGATATTGAAGGGGTTGAATTAAAATATTTTTTAATAAATAAAAAATACTATTCATTTATAATCTTGTAGCTTTATTTAAATATGACGTCATTTTAATTACATTTTAATACATAAAATATTAGATAACATTTCTTATTGACATCCACAATATACGAAATGGATTATTACAACATACAATATAATTTTGTTCCAAGAATAATGCTTTAGTTCGAAAATATATTTTACAAAATATATCTGAAGTCTTTTCTCAAAAATAATGAATAAACACACATTTTTTTTTTGTATAACATTACCATTTTATTTAAAGTATAGAGTTTAAAATAGTTTATAGATATAATTGTACAGTACGTATGTATAGAATTGATTTATTGTGCTTATTTACGTTTTGAATTTTTATATAACGACAAACAACCAATCGATATATAAAAAAATAAATGAAGATGAAAAATAATATTTTACACTCATGATATAAATAACTTTGAAAACAATTTTAGATTTTTTAAAATTGTGTGATTACATCACATCAAAATGATGTAAATTATGAGTTGTATAACACGTGATATTTTCAACTGTTCATTTTATAAATTTCAACTTTATAAAACTTATGAATTTATGTATTTTATGAATATTTTCAATGTCTGAAATAATATTTTTATTTTTATCTAAAGTCGAATGTTCTTTAGTTTAACAAACCGCGTGTATTACTAAAAACAATGTTGCGTGATTGAAATTACGTATAATTAATTGTAAGTAAAAGTTTGTTGAAATTTGTTTCGTGGCTAATTTATTTCTGTCCTAGTAGCTATCGTTTTAAATGATTATTTTTTATAGTTATAATATATGGAAAACTACGGCTTTAGGTTATAGATCGATCGTACATAAATCAAATTATAATTAATTTTATCTTTTAAAAATTTCTAATAGGAAAAAAAATAACTAGTTTAAATATTTTCTTAGAATTACAAAATAAAAATAATGAATTATTGGTTATTAAATAATTTAAGTTCTATTGAATGAGTAATCAATAAATTATTATTATTAAATCTATTATAATATCGTATTATTCATCAATTCAATTGAGAGAGAAAGAGATTATTCCTAAAATTATTTTTAGACATACTTGTTTAAAACTGATGAGTAAATCTATACAGAAATAGTTAGGGAAAAATTATAATTAAATTCTTTAATCTGAAAATGTTTGTTTTAATATGTCTAAAAAAGAAGTTTTTATGGAATTTTATTAAATATAAAATCGATTTTTATTATCGAAATTAAATACTTTGTTATTAAAACTATCAATTCAATAGATATTCACATTATTGAGTCTATAATTTAAAATTAAAATATCACGTGTAATACAACTCTTCTTTTACATTACCGAACTTCTCAGTAAATTTTATTTCACAATAAAATAATTTTAAAAATATATAAGTTTGATTTTGATAAAAATTAATTTGAGTAAGCATATTTAACTGTAATTATAAAATTTATTAAACATATATTTAATTAACGGACAAAATGTTTAAATAGTACAAGTAAAATTAGTTTAGATCGCGCTTTTTAAGTAAAAATTCCGATATTATAATGTTTATTTTTAAAATTAAATATTTATTGTGTAAAAGATGTAGTTCTGTTTATAGAGAAAGTAAAAAATCCAATCGAAGACTTACCATCACGAAACTTGACCCTTAGATTAACAAGTCTCTGGTCTCTGTTAATAAGTCTATTCGGAGTCTTCGTCGATAATTTACAAAAATGTCTCAAAAAAACCCTACGAAACTTTTTCCCAAAAATACAATACACGATAAAGTTAACGGAAGAATTAAGAGTCACCATAAAATCAGATATTTTTACCAGAAGCGGCAGGAAGATAGTTTGATATTCTAAGATAGTGGCAATCAGAGATAATAAGTGACAGATAAAAAAGATGATGACTATACAAAATAACATAAGAGCCAGATGTATTTCTTTACGTAAATTTCGATTCATACGTTGGCGATTTCTGTTAGCTTTCTTTACCACCATCCAGATATTGGTGTTAAGCACAATTAGCATTCCAAACGGTAAAAGATAAGTGAATAAGATATTCAACCCGACGTAATAAACTTTGTAGTAGGTTTCGTTGGTGCGAAACTGAGTTGGGCAGGCCAAACAAGTGTCGTTACTAGTGTCGTTGAAAGACTTAACTTCCACCTCGAAAAATCTTGGCACATTATAACCTATACTGAATAGCAGAATAATAAAATTGCAAAATCTTGCTCGGCTGCAAGTACAAATTGATCGAGCTTTAAGAGGATGACACACGGCTACGTATCGTTCGACTGTCACAATAACCGTGGTCCAAATTGAACCTGTCTTTGCAATGTGCGCTAGTGGATACAAAACGGGTACCATCTTCAAGTATATATAACCGTAATGATGTTGAAAACTTTTTATTTTCAGCCCCAATCCGGGAAATCCAAAAATGAAAAGAGAAGTCGCAATTAAGAAAGTATCAAAAACTGCTAATCCTTGAAGTCCACAATTAATTGAAGAACGCAATTCCGGTCGAGATAAAACAAATAACGACATGATATTTCCTATACACCCTAAAATAACTACGACTATAATCGCTACTCCCAGTGCGAACTCCATCGACTCATCTTCCATTGTGGCGAATGAACTCCGGCAGTTATCCACACCTTTATAAGTTAACTTTATTGATTAATGACGTCACAGGTGGCGTGTCAATCGTCGTGATTGACAAATCTCGACGTTAATCTTGGAATGTTTATTATTATTGCATGTCCACGTGAATAAAAATACAAAGAATATTATTTATCGAGACATTAAGCTTGATTGGTTGCTTATAAAATACTATCTTACGTTAATCGTAACTAAATAAAACAATTTACTAGGTTAACTGTCAAATTAATCAAAAGTTATTTAGCATTAAATTTTAAATTATTTATATAATATATATAATAACATATATTTAAAAATAGAAATAATATATTATAAATATTAAAATACGTCACTTTATGTAATGTAGTGTTTAAAAGAATAGTTTTAATTTAATATGGAATTATATAAAGTGAATTCAATTTGCCGAATTTAATTAACTTATAATTATTCTAACGATTTTCATTTTTATTTTCAATTCTTTAATAAATTATAAATTTGATAATTAGCTAAATAGATTTTCTTAAATATTTTGAAATTAATCTTTCGTACTTTATAAATTCTATTAAATTTGTATATCGAATTTAGGAAGTACCAATTATAAGACATTAACGAAACCTTTTATAAAGGATGGGACATCGATTATTTAACTACTACAAAGTTTGAATTCGATGTCAAGTAAACTACAGCGTATAATTTATAAACTAGACAGATCGAACAGAACTTCTGAAATTTTGTTAATTTTCAAGTTTGAACTAACTATTGGAAATTGTAGACGTTTTACCATTTAAGCGTGTAATCTGTATTGTATGATAATCTAAGTTCTTCTGAAAGCAAAATTTATTTTAAAAAGTAATAATAAATTAAATTTAAATATTTCAACTGAATAAAATTTAATGATGAGATTTGTGAAGTGTCTGAATAAATACAATAAATAATTTATGTTTGAATTATTAAATATTTCAACTTTCATTCTTATACACAAAGCCTACAGTAACACAAATCTTATCCAAACGTAATTTATTTCTCAATCTTGAACTTTTTTCCAACTACCCAGCTACAAAATACGTTCCGAAAATGTCGTTTTACTCATAAAATCTATTGGGATTTATAAACGCCTAATTAAAATGAATTTAACTCGTTAAAAACATAGATAAAGCTAATTAAGTATGATTAACAATGCAATTGCGAGATTGGTTACACTAATACATTTATTAGGAGCTAAATATTATGTTTATAATATATAGTTGTATTATATATCTTAACAGTAAGATGTATAATGGCAATAGTATATATAAATCAAATATGTTTGAAGTGTTAAACTTTCCGATTATATAATATTTCTCCCTTGGAAAAATATTTTGAAAGAATAATCTCTTGATTCGCAAATATTATTGACTTAAGGAGAACCATTCGATTATTCCTGTTACATTTATAATCTATTTATTTATTTATTTATTTAGAGTTACAGATTTTCGAATAATATTAAATCAACAGTTTAATAAATTCAGTTGAGAAATTTTTACTTTACGATTTAATTTTCTTTTATTTTTCAAATTAAAATGCAAACTCTAAAATTGGTTTTGTTACTTCGGATTAAAATTTAAATTATAAATTAATTTTATTAATATATGTTAATTTATACAATGTTTAAAATATCTTAATACAAATTTAGGAAATTGTAATAAATACTTACTCGTAATTAATGAAAAAACAATTTTAAAATTTGTACAGAATCATATAGAAATGTTAATAAAAAAATATATTATTATTTTTATTTCTATACTTACCATNTTCACATTATTGAGTCTATAATTTAAAATTAAAATATCACGTGTAATACAACTCTTCTTTTACATTACCGAACTTCTCAGTAAATTTTATTTCACAATAAAATAATTTTAAAAATATATAAGTTTGATTTTGATAAAAATTAATTTGAGTAAGCATATTTAACTGTAATTATAAAATTTATTAAACATATATTTAATTAACGGACAAAATGTTTAAATAGTACAAGTAAAATTAGTTTAGATCGCGCTTTTTAAGTAAAAATTCCGATATTATAATGTTTATTTTTAAAATTAAATATTTATTGTGTAAAAGATGTAGTTCTGTTTATAGAGAAAGTAAAAAATCCAATCGAAGACTTACCATCACGAAACTTGACCCTTAGATTAACAAGTCTCTGGTCTCTGTTAATAAGTCTATTCGGAGTCTTCGTCGATAATTTACAAAAATGTCTCAAAAAAACCCTACGAAACTTTTTCCCAAAAATACAATACACGATAAAGTTAACGGAAGAATTAAGAGTCACCATAAAATCAGATATTTTTACCAGAAGCGGCAGGAAGATAGTTTGATATTCTAAGATAGTGGCAATCAGAGATAATAAGTGACAGATAAAAAAGATGATGACTATACAAAATAACATAAGAGCCAGATGTATTTCTTTACGTAAATTTCGGTTCATACGTTGGCGATTTCTGTTAGCTTTCTTTACCACCATCCAGATATTGGTGTTAAGCACAATTAGCATTCCAAACGGTAAAAGATAAGTGAATAAGATATTCAACCCGACGTAATAAACTTTGTAGTAGGTTTCGTTGGTGCGAAACTGAGTTGGGCAGGCCAAACAAGTGTCGTTACTAGTGTCGTTGAAAGACTTAACTTCCACCTCGAAAAATCTTGGCACATTATAACCTATACTGAATAGCAGAATAATAAAATTGCAAAATCTTGCTCGGCTGCAAGTACAAATTGATCGAGCTTTAAGAGGATGACACACGGCTACGTATCGTTCGACTGTCACAATAACCGTGGTCCAAATTGAACCTGTCTTTGCAATGTGCGCTAGTGGATACAAAACGGGTACCATCTTCAAGTATATATAACCGTAATGATGTTGAAAACTTTTTATTTTCAGCCCCAATCCGGGAAATCCAAAAATGAAAAGAGAAGTCGCAATTAAGAAAGTATCAAAAACTGCTAATCCTTGAAGTCCACAATTAATTGAAGAACGCAATTCCGGTCGAGATAAAACAAATAACGACATGATATTTCCTATACACCCTAAAATAACTACGACTATAATCGCTACTCCCAGTGCGAACTCCATCGACTCATCTTCCATTGTGGCGAATGAACTCCGGCAGTTATCCACACCTTTATAAGTTAACTTTATTGATTAATGACGTCACAGGTGGCGTGTCAATCGTCGTGATTGACAAATCTCGACGTTAATCTTGGAATGTTTATTATTATTGCATGTCCACGTGAATAAAAATACAAAGAATATTATTTATCGAGACATTAAGCTTGATTGGTTGCTTATAAAATACTATCTTACGTTAATCGTAACTAAATAAAACAATTTACTAGGTTAACTGTCAAATTAATCAAAAGTTATTTAGCATTAAATTTTAAATTATTTATATAATATATATAATAACATATATTTAAAAATAGAAATAATATATTATAAATATTAAAATACGTCACTTTATGTAATGTAGTGTTTAAAAGAATAGTTTTAATTTAATATGGAATTATATAAAGTGAATTCAATTTGCCGAATTTAATTAACTTATAATTATTCTAACGATTTTCATTTTTATTTTCAATTCTTTAATAAATTATAAATTTGATAATTAGCTAAATAGATTTTCTTAAATATTTTGAAATTAATCTTTCGTACTTTATAAATTCTATTAAATTTGTATATCGAATTTAGGAAGTACCAATTATAAGACATTAACGAAACCTTTTATAAAGGATGGGACATCGATTATTTAACTACTACAAAGTTTGAATTCGATGTCAAGTAAACTACAGCGTATAATTTATAAACTAGACAGATCGAACAGAACTTCTGAAATTTTGTTAATTTTCAAGTTTGAACTAACTATTGGAAATTGTAGACGTTTTACCATTTAAGCGTGTAATCTGTATTGTATGATAATCTAAGTTCTTCTGAAAGCAAAATTTATTTTAAAAAGTAATAATAAATTAAATTTAAATATTTCAACTGAATAAAATTTAATGATGAGATTTGTGAAGTGTCTGAATAAATACAATAAATAATTTATGTTTGAATTATTAAATATTTCAACTTTCATTCTTATACACAAAGCCTACAGTAACACAAATCTTATCCAAACGTAATTTATTTCTCAATCTTGAACTTTTTTCCAACTACCCAGCTACAAAATACGTTCCGAAAATGTCGTTTTACTCATAAAATCTATTGGGATTTATAAACGCCTAATTAAAATGAATTTAACTCGTTAAAAACATAGATAAAGCTAATTAAGTATGATTAACAATGCAATTGCGAGATTGGTTACACTAATACATTTATTAGGAGCTAAATATTATGTTTATAATATATAGTTGTATTATATATCTTAACAGTAAGATGTATAATGGCAATAGTATATTTTAGATCGCGCTTTTTAAGTAAAAATTCCGATATTATAATGTTTATTTTTAAAATTAAATATTTATTGTGTAAAAGATGTAGTTCTGTTTATAGAGAAAGTAAAAAATCCAATCGAAGACTTACCATCACGAAACTTGACCCTTAGATTAACAAGTCTCTGGTCTCTGTTAATAAGTCTATTCGGAGTCTTCGTCGATAATTTACAAAAATGTCTCAAAAAAACCCTACGAAACTTTTTCCCAAAAATACAATACACGATAAAGTTAACGGAAGAATTAAGAGTCACCATAAAATCAGATATTTTTACCAGAAGCGGCAGGAAGATAGTTTGATATTCTAAGATAGTGGCAATCAGAGATAATAAGTGACAGATAAAAAAGATGATGACTATACAAAATAACATAAGAGCCAGATGTATTTCTTTACGTAAATTTCGGTTCATACGTTGGCGATTTCTGTTAGCTTTCTTTACCACCATCCAGATATTGGTGTTAAGCACAATTAGCATTCCAAACGGTAAAAGATAAGTGAATAAGATATTCAACCCGACGTAATAAACTTTGTAGTAGGTTTCGTTGGTGCGAAACTGAGTTGGGCAGGCCAAACAAGTGTCGTTACTAGTGTCGTTGAAAGACTTAACTTCCACCTCGAAAAATCTTGGCACATTATAACCTATACTGAATAGCAGAATAATAAAATTGCAAAATCTTGCTCGGCTGCAAGTACAAATTGATCGAGCTTTAAGAGGATGACACACGGCTACGTATCGTTCGACTGTCACAATAACCGTGGTCCAAATTGAACCTGTCTTTGCAATGTGCGCTAGTGGATACAAAACGGGTACCATCTTCAAGTATATATAACCGTAATGATGTTGAAAACTTTTTATTTTCAGCCCCAATCCGGGAAATCCAAAAATGAAAAGAGAAGTCGCAATTAAGAAAGTATCAAAAACTGCTAATCCTTGAAGTCCACAATTAATTGAAGAACGCAATTCCGGTCGAGATAAAACAAATAACGACATGATATTTCCTATACACCCTAAAATAACTACGACTATAATCGCTACTCCCAGTGCGAACTCCATCGACTCATCTTCCATTGTGGCGAATGAACTCCGGCAGTTATCCACACCTTTATAAGTTAACTTTATTGATTAATGACGTCACAGGTGGCGTGTCAATCGTCGTGATTGACAAATCTCGACGTTAATCTTGGAATGTTTATTATTATTGCATGTCCACGTGAATAAAAATACAAAGAATATTATTTATCGAGACATTAAGCTTGATTGGTTGCTTATAAAATACTATCTTACGTTAATCGTAACTAAATAAAACAATTTACTAGGTTAACTGTCAAATTAATCAAAAGTTATTTAGCATTAAATTTTAAATTATTTATATAATATATATAATAACATATATTTAAAAATAGAAATAATATATTATAAATATTAAAATACGTCACTTTATGTAATGTAGTGTTTAAAAGAATAGTTTTAATTTAATATGGAATTATATAAAGTGAATTCAATTTGCCGAATTTAATTAACTTATAATTATTCTAACGATTTTCATTTTTATTTTCAATTCTTTAATAAATTATAAATTTGATAATTAGCTAAATAGATTTTCTTAAATATTTTGAAATTAATCTTTCGTACTTTATAAATTCTATTAAATTTGTATATCGAATTTAGGAAGTACCAATTATAAGACATTAACGAAACCTTTTATAAAGGATGGGACATCGATTATTTAACTACTACAAAGTTTGAATTCGATGTCAAGTAAACTACAGCGTATAATTTATAAACTAGACAGATCGAACAGAACTTCTGAAATTTTGTTAATTTTCAAGTTTGAACTAACTATTGGAAATTGTAGACGTTTTACCATTTAAGCGTGTAATCTGTATTGTATGATAATCTAAGTTCTTCTGAAAGCAAAATTTATTTTAAAAAGTAATAATAAATTAAATTTAAATATTTCAACTGAATAAAANATAAATTTATTTTTATTTATTTATTTCATGAATAGGATAAACGATAATGAAATATTTCTTCAATTATTTATTTTAGTCATTTAAGTATTCATAAATCACTAGAAATCGTTATATAAATTATGCACTTACAAGTTAGTGTTTCTTTTTGTAAACGTGATTTAAAACAAGAATTAATCTCATAAAATTTTCAAAAATTTCACCGATAAAAATTAATTAAGTGAAAATATTATTTTCGTTTATTTTAATTATAATACGATAGATTCTTATTTCTAATAAATCGACAATAAATCAAACTCTCTTTTCTGATAGTTAGTGTGGCAAATTGGCATTCTTGGAAATGATTTGAATTTTATATAATAATACGACACCGAGATGCATGGGCATATTGGAGTACTTTGGTTAAGAGGTCAGAGGAATTGGTTTTCCCGAAATTTTACAGAAATAAAAACACAAGTAACGATTTTACATTCCCGGCCTATATATATAACAGAGGAAAGTTATGACGAGCAGTCAAAAAAATGACCATCCCAAGATTTTTATCTTGGGATGGTCATTGGAATGGTACATTTTTGGACTCAAGACACTTTGAAACACCGACAAATGCAAAAACTTGGTTTTTTTTTTGTTTTTTTAATGTATGAATGTTAGTGTGTGTGGAGGACATAATTTTGTTCACCCAATTTGGAGCTTAGTAACTCCTGTGTCTTTTATCGAAAATTTCTGAAATTTTGCAGGGTGGTTTGTGTGTTAAGCGAATTCATGCAATTCAATTTCGATGGTTAAAGGTCAAGAGAGAGAGAAGGACATGTGTCACATCTCGAGTGGTTTCCGACTTGAAGATTTTATTCGTTATTAACATTTACTATTTTTTGGGCTTTGATTTTTAAATTGCAGACATAAATTCCCACTGGCATCCGTCTGTTGTCTGTCCTTCTTCAAATTCGACAATAGGGTTAGATAGATAAAAGTCCAGACAAGATTCGGAAAATATACGAACAGAAAGCATCGATTAACTATATACGAACTTCCAGCTAGGAACGGAAGTCAAGTGATTTCAATTCAAATATTTCTTCAGAACGGAATTAGATAGATGACTTGTATGACTTGTTATTAGGAAAAGTATAATGCATAGGGACAAGACACTACTAAAATTGAGAACATATACTGTATTTTAAATTAAATAAACTAACAATATGATTAAAAATTGCGTTGTTACAATAATTTTTGCCAGTTTTTTTTTTTTTATAAATCTCAACTCTACTCTTAAAAGTAAGCTTTTCGCTTTTTTATAATAATTAATAAGTTGTTTTTAAATAAAATCTCATACAGATGATGCCATACACAATTTTAACTCTTGCCGAGAAAGTTATGAAACTTGTTGCTGGGATTTTTAATTATCTATCACGGATAATTTGTTAACATTTTTGCTTTCTCTGCCTTATAGTTTGTTATCGTTTTGACCTAATTCTCCCCATCGTTTTGCTTTAATTCTTCCCATCGCATCTCCGAAATTTCGGAAAGCGGTTGTATTTCCCGCTCCCGCCAACATGCTTGTTAATATAGAAAAGTATTTTATAACTTGGCAAGAATAGCCTACGTCAGTTTTTGCTCGTTTTTATCCTTTATGGAATTTAATAGCTAAAAATTTACTTAAATGTTGTAATGTGTATTTACTTATTCGAATTTATTTCATAAATTATTTTTATGCAAAAAATCAAATCGAAAATATTTTCAAACAAATCAATCAAGAATTTATTGCTTTATTAAGTTGGCATTTAATAAATTCTTCAAAAACATTTTCATTCTCACAAAATAATTTCATTGGGAATAAATAAACTCAAGAATAAAAAGAAAAGTAAAACACAAATAAACAGCCAAATTGAAAATTTAAGTGATTTTGAAAAGCAATGTAAAAGCAATACATTTATAAATTAACAAAGAAAAATATTAAAATAAATTAAAACGCATTAAGAAATTAAAAATAAATGACTAAGTGTTTATGAAGAAAACGGAAATCATTTGAATATAATGAAGAACTATAGAAATGTCTAAAACATTCGAAATGCATTTCCATAAAATTATCAATTTTTGTTTTTGCATATTATTAAAATGTGGACAAATCTAATAAAAAGTTATCTATTTTCTATTCAACTAATTCAAATTGCATATTCAATCCATTAATTTTAACAGAATGTTGATGTTTTTGTATTCTAACAAGCTAATTTCCTAGAAGCGAACCCAATGTAATATATTTCTGTATTTTAATTAGGTTTGAAAAACAGGATAAGTTCGGAGATGCTTTAAATATCATACAAAAGTTTGAACTTATTCAGAGTTTTGAATAATACTTAAAGCATCTCTTCCATTTACAAAATAAAGATGTAGACTTTAGTCATTGCTGAATAGGTAATATTAACCTTAAATAACTACACAATTTGACGATTTTGAAAGAAGCAGAACTTAAGTATTGAATTGCAAAAGACATAATGGAAGCTAGCAAGATTCCATTTAACTTTCTATTTAACTTTATTGTGTTAGAACACAATAAAGTTAAATTAGCTTCACTGATCTATATCTATACTAATATATAAAGAGGTAATGTTTGTATGTATTTAAGTTTCGTTGCAGCAGGTAATCTCCGAAACTACTCATCCGATTTCAAAAATTTTTTCACCAATATTTAAAATGGAACCTTGTATATTATTCCGTTAAACATTCATATAAATTAAAATATATAATCTAGGTTAAGGCTTTTATGTCCAACAAATGGCGCTACGAGTATGACGCCCTAAGTTTGCTTTTCTGCGAGGCATTACGCTTTTCTGTGAAAATGAACTAAAGTGGATCTCTTCTATCTATTTATATAAATAAAAATGTAATGTTCGTTTGTTCCTACCGATTCCTTTTAAATTTTGACACAACGCTGCATTCGAATGCGCACGTGTTTTTATATCATATACGTGTCGAAATTTCCCGCACTGGGGGGAGATGGACAGGATTAAGGTTACAGTAAAGAACTGCTTCTATTTATACTATTTAAGATGCGGTTTTTTGCGTTTTTGATTGCGTTTTAATAGGGTACGTCAACAGAATGTACACCAAGAAGGGATTTTTCGATATTCCCCGCGGGGGAGAGGGACAGAATTAAGGCTTACCGTGAAGAACTTGACTTCTATTATATTATTTTAGATGCGGGTTTTTGCGTTTTTGATTGCGTTTTAATAGGGTACGTCAAGAGAATGTACACTAAAAAGAAATTTTTCGTAAAATTTTCCCCCCCATAGGGGAAGTGTTATACATTTATAATAGATACATTTTGAGCCACAACAACGCGTGGCGGGGACTGCTAGTATGAAATATTTTAATAGAAGCAGATTTCATACAGTAAAACAAAATCGTACATCTAAAGGAACATACAGTGTTATCGGAAAAATCTGAATTCTCAATCAATATCAAAGTTCGATCTTCGACGTTTCAGGAATAGTCACCAGTCTAGAGCAGTGGTTTTTTTTTAACACTTGTGTTTCGCAAACCTACTTCGCGTGTTCCACGAGAGAAAAGATTTTAAAATTTTTATTCAAAGTTATTCTCATTGTTTTATTCGTAGATAATTCCATGTTTCTATTTTATTAAATATATTAAAATTTATTAGTTTATTGCTTTAATGTTTCCTGAGAATAGTAAATATGGAATTGCTTATCAATTTTTGAATGTATTGATGCTAATGCTCCTTATAATAAGAAGTATATGAATGGTGTTCCGCGGCCTCAGAAAGTTGAGAACCATTGGTCTAGAAGTAGGATTTCTCAAAAAATCAGGATTATTTATATTTGTAAATTTTAGATTCTTACTTTTTGAGAATTTATAGGAATTTCGGGAATTAACAGTAAAAAATAACGGGTTTTTAAAATGCCGCTGCTGTTTTAAATACATACTCGGAAAGAAAGGATCTTAATTGTACTTTTATAATAGACCGTGCTCGTGAGTCAGTTCGAAAAAAATGGTTTCAAAAGAGATATTAAGAGAGTGCGTTGTACAAATGCACGAAACTAAAGCGACCACTCAAAAAGTTGGTACCGTAGTAGAGCATTTTTTAGCCAAATATTTTCAAGAAGTGTGAAATGCCTGAAATGTATTAAAGGGTAGGAAGTAAGGATTTGGACGACGAGAAGTACTTTTCTCGTCGTCCATTTCTGTCATGTAAATACCAAGAAATAAAATTTACTATACGAGCAATGAAAATCAAGCACCTGTTGAAGTGAAGAACAAATTTTAGAAGCAATTTCAAACAAAATTCATCAGCACATTGTCATTTTACCAGCAAGAGTTTCGAAGTAATTTTTTAAGAAGGGATCCCTTGGAATTGATGCTGACACGTACCAAAACAAATGTCTAAAAAACAATTCTAATCCCTTTTCATAACTAGTTCTGTACTAAACGCATAGAGAGTGAAAAAACAAACTGTAAGCACACTAGAAGCTATCATGGATATAACAAATCGTATCGAAAGAAGCCCAAGTCAACATAGCGTTTGGCTCAGAAGATAGGAATTACTCGTAGGTCAATTCAGAGCATACTTCATAATTTCAAACTTGTGCGTTATCATTATTCTCCAGCTTTACAGCCGCGTAAAATTAAAGCTTTCATAAGTTGAAAGTGCTGTTTATTTACCATATCAAATACAATTCAAAGGCAAAATATATTTTATTATAGTTATAAAGTTTATTAAATAATAGTAAATAATAGTTTTAATGTTTATTTTTAATAAACTTTAATACTATTTTGTGGTCAGGCAGTTTTATGTGCGTGAAATGTGCAGCTGTTGTATTTTACGTATACAATAAATACACTTTATATTAATACTAGTAGCCTGGGACGCCCCCTAGTGGGCGTTATTTACAAATTTCCATGAGGCACGGTTCCTTTGACTTTTTTGTTCCTATCAATATGCTGTACAGCTCTGTTAAAGTCCCAATGGTAAGATTTACCCTCCGAATGAAGAAGTGGCGACCCCCCAAACTGTAGCCCCTGTGCGAACAATAAAGTCAAAGGAA
>NW_019385401.1:215706-217048 GCF_000671375.1 Centruroides sculpturatus
TATTTATTTAAAAAAAAAAAAAAAAAAAAATAGGGACAAATATTTCCGAGGAGAATATTTCTCAAAAATAACTTTGTTAACCCAAAATAGTATCATTGCGTCTAATTGGCTTCTACAGAGTGGCGAATAAATGTCCTTGCGAAAAAATACAAAAAAACTGTTTAAATAAGTTTTAAACAGTTTTTTTAGTTATAAAAATGCTGTATTTTGGAGTTTGGAAGAGGTATAGTTGGCACTCAAGAAGTATTTGATGACCTTAGATTGATAGATGAGGTCGTCAAACGCTCAGATTTAGTCTTAGATTGATAGACCTGTACGCAGCGGAAAAGACTGGAGGAGGTATCGAATTGTTCCTGTATAAGAACCAATTTAAACCCTAAGACTTTGGGGCAACTAAACATAAAGTGACTTTTTCAATAGAGAACCTGCTTCTTTAATAATGTAGGAGAAGGGCAATGAAAGAAATTTCAGTAGCAGTCAGACATCTATGTACCAATTTTATGAATACTTACAGATCTTGAATCTGTCCGAAGGCGAACACTTTGAAGATTGTATTTCTTAGTCCATTTACTAGTTAATTAATTGTGTTTGATTTGAATTAAATTGCATTAGTACCTGAATAATTTAATTTTTACGCCAAGGCATACATATTCGCCAGAGTGCATATAATGATTTATATTATTAAGACATAGACCAAAGCGCCACCGTTTGACGAACACGCAAAATAAAACTTATGAAAACGGGCTGCCGAGGGGTCCGCAAATCAAAAAAGGTTGGGAACCACTGCGTATAATTAATATTTATAAAATTTATTGTGGAGAGAAAAATGATGAAGTAACGTATTAAAAAAATGCAAATCTTAATGTTGTAATTCCTAAATTTTTAAATAACGAATATATAAAAAAAATTTGCAAGGTAAATTTTATCCGAAACAGTACAGTGGTACCTCAGGATACGAACGCCCCAGCATACAAAATTTTCAGGATACGACATAAAATTCGAACATATTTTTGCTCCACGATACGAACAAAAACTCACCATACGACGTTACATTAGTTCGCAGCGCCATTTTTTATTCACTTCTGTTCATCGGTCTCAGTCCTCGTGTTTGCTTCGTCATGGAAGGATCTCGCTCGATAAAGGAAATCTTGAGGTATTATCGGAAAGTGACTGATTTTATTGTAAAGAAACATCCCGAAAAGGTCGTATTACTCTTCGGAGTAATGACATTTGTCTAAGTCATTTTAGAAACATTTTAAAAAGTAGGCAAAGCCAAACCTCTTTGGATAGATATTTTACCAAGCGACCTCTATCCAGTGAAAGTGCTGGTGGAAGTGAAGGA
>NW_019385401.1:217331-227769 GCF_000671375.1 Centruroides sculpturatus
ATATCCAAAATACTAGTTTTTTTTAATCTTTTCTAAGTTATTTTTAAGTTATTGTTACATTTTGTTATGTAAGTTAAGTTTTAGTATCATTTCCCTTCTCCCTCTCTTCCGCCACCAGTTTACACCTCCACCGTCTTCTATCATCAAAGATAAAGTGCAAATAAAACTACAATTTTTTAAAATCAATTATTATTCTATTATGGTTATTTATACATTTACAACTACAAAACGCGTTTTTCAGTGTTTTCCTTACTAAAGTTTTTTTTTCAATGTACAGTACTACTTAGCTTTAATTTGAGTGTATTTTTCGTGTTGGAACGAATTATTTGGTTTTACATGTAATTGTATGGGGAAAAATGATTCACCTTACGACATTTTTATGATACGATCTCAGTTTCGGAACGGATTAATTTCGTATCCTGAGGTACCACTGTATTTTGTTTTTAAAATTATACAAATATTTAACGTATGGCAATTTATCATGATCCTTAAGGTTTATTTACGAACATTGAAGATATATTATTACGCTAAACTTAATTTGTAATGAATAATTTAAATTAAGAAATTTATTTTAAAGTAGCTCCTACGCTCGAATATTTTTTGAAAACAAATTACATTTGTGAACTGAAAGAGTTTAGTTGAATAGTTTGAAAAAAATTTACAAATAAATATTTATAATTTTTCAATGAAGAACTTTATTATTTCTCTGACAAGAAAAACATTTATATATTTAAACAAAGAAAAAAAAACATTTTAAAACAGTTTCTGATGTTTTCTGTTTTTTGATGGAGAAAAATATAAGTAAAACGTACAACAAATCTTTTTAAAATTTGTACATAAACTGAAGCTGTATAATTTAAAATTGTAATTTACGTAAAATTAAAAACCTTCTGACAGTAACAACATTTATATTAAAATATAAAACATCATGAAAATGCAAAATTGTCTTCGTTTTCTTTCTCAGTCGTGACAGTCCAAAAATATTTTTCGCTTACGGAGGCGACGTTTTATTTCAGGTTGCGCCTCCACAAAAAATAATAAAAAACTGAAAGATGAAAAAAATGTCCTATGGCGATTATGCAAATATCATAATTCACAATATATTTGAATAAAATTAAAAACATGGCCGACGATTTTGTATTTTCGTGATATTTTATATTTTAATGTAAAAATTAAAATTGTAAATTGTTTATTAATTAAAAGCCATGTACAATAGACCACAACTTTTACTATATAATCTGTTCTTGAAAACCTGTCGTTAAACGTGCCACTATAAAGCGAACTCAAATATTCTATAGATGAATGTTATAAATTAAGATTGTATTGTTACAAGTAAAAACTTTGAACTACTGTATGTAATATTTTATCGCAAGTTCATAAAATACAATTACTGTACACTACATTCAAAAATTATTCTAATCATAAAAACGAGAATTTAATTTGTTTTTCTCACAATAATTTTGTATTTTAAGGAATAATATATTACTCTTCAATTGGGCAATCAACTATAAATGAATATGATCTAATTATTCATAGGGATATATAAATTTTTCTTGACATTAGTTTTGAATGAGTGATAAACAATAAATTAAAAAAGTTCAGAAATCCGTCATATATACGTTTTCTGTTTATAGTTATAAACTTTCTTCAGTAGATTAACATCGTTAATAGAGTTTTTTTAAATTATTGTAAAATGGCAAAAGATAAATTTTACACAAAAATAAACTAAAAAATAAACTTTGTTTTATTTTTTAGTTTATTTNAAATCCGTCATATATACGTTTTCTGTTTATAGTTATAAACTTTCTTCAGTAGATTAACATCGTTAATAGAGTTTTTTTAAATTATTGTAAAATGGTAAAAGATAAATTTTACACAAAAATAAACTAAAAAATAAACTTTGTTTTATTTTTTAGTTTATTTTTTAGTTTATGTTTTATTTGTTAAATAATTAATAAAATAAAGTTTATTTTATTTTTTAGAGTAGTTTAAAATTGAATGTTTGATTAATTATAGAAAACTAAACAACTTTTTATTTTTGTGTTTAATTGAAAGAAAAATAATCCTTCTATAAAGCGAATTAAATTATTTCGAATAATTATTGAAATAAGGATTACGATATTGTAATTTATTTTAGTTACTTCAGTAATTAATTTCACTCAATATAAATTATTTATACAGACAAATACGATATTAACGAATATATAAAATTTTTCACATTTTCCTATATTATAGCTCAACTTTCCATACAAACAACCTAGAACATATCAACAAGTAAAATTATATTAACAAGTTGTCATATTTCATTTTGAACTGACCTCCATTTCAAATATGTTAAATTTTTTAGCTTTTACCTTAGTTTTCTTCAGAAAAATTGTGATGTGATATTTTCCTCTTAAGAACACTCCAATCAATACTATCTTTACGGGTAGTTCATAAGTTTTAAAATTTTCATTTACTCATTTCTACAGTTTCAGAAGGAAAACTATATATATTTTCGGTATTTATTTCATTATTACTAATCTGCTACTAAACACAGTTACTAATGTGTATGTAATCATAACTGATGAAATGATTAAAAAGTATTTACATTTATAAGAACAATGTCAATTATTTACGCAATTTTTATAAATTTATATTATAGGAATCATAAGGTTGTTACGTAAATCCTGCACAGAATGTACTGTATATTGAAATTTATTATTTATTAGGGTTATACAAGGTGTCAAAAAAATCTACATTATTATCAAATTTCACATGAAATACGTAGAATGTTTCTTTATTAATAAAAAACAATCTTACAAATTGTATTTTTTTTGTATTAAAGATATTATTAATAACATATAATTGCATTAATTTATAAAGCTCCTAAGTTTACTTCAGTCCGGTGAAAAATCCCTAGCTTATCCCTCTCGACAGCTCTCATTACATCCGAGAAAACTTTTCAAATATAGAAAAGTGCCTAATACAATGTGTTTATTAATTGGTCAAACTTCGGGAGATGATAAAAATATAAGCATAATTAGAGAAAACAGCTGCTATCTCAAAACACTTACTTTTCCAGATAAAGAAGAGTTTAAGTGCTGTAAAAACATTATTTTTTATTATCTCAAAAACAATACCAGATATTTAGTTGAAATGTTTTTTTATCGGTATTACTCCAAATAGCCTATATTTTAAAATGTTTTATTGTGTGCTTTTTTCACAGTGGACGGAGATGTTGGGTGGCACGTTTCTTTGCAAAATATATGATGCCAAGACATACTAATTAATTTCGTGTAATCTTATATTTTCTGCAGTTCTTCAAATAAATAAAAACAAAATACAGAATGTTATAAGATAATTCAAATCTATTTGTTGTTTTTAAACCGTGTTGTACTAAATTTTTTGAGAGTCTTAAACAGAAAATTGTGTTATTTGGATGGAAAAAAAGCCACGTGATTGATTAATAACACGATCTTGTGTTTAACACTCTCAAATAATTCAAATATTCAAAATTAAAGATAACACGTGACAGAAAAAGCAAAACAAGTATGCTAACTTTGATATATTTAAAAAATCAAAATTTATTAGTTATTCAGTGGCATCACATTCGTTTTGTAAAGAAATGAGCGACTCACCATATCTCTGTCCACGGTGAAAAAAAGTCAACATAAAAACTTTTAAAATTGTAGTCTTCCTGGAGCAAAACCCTTATAAAAAATTTCAACGAAATGTGTTGTATTTCATTTCTGTAGCACTTTAACTCCTTTATCTCGAAAACTAAGCATTGGGATAGTAGCTTTTCCTAATTACACTTATTTTTTGATGTTTTATTATCTTTCGAAGTTTGGTCAATCTTATCGTTAACACCCTGTAAATAAAAACTTAGTGAAGTTATTCTCATCTATGCTTGACGCTAACATTGATCCAAACATCATAACAGTAAATTTATGACTGAAAATTTTATAGCTGTAATCAGTTAAAAAGTTGAATAATGCAGAATGTTTACTTTATTAAATTTTTATATCAAGAAATAAAAAAAAATCATTGCTACGATACCTGCATTAGAGCCAGGTTTAGATAAGATTTTCATTAAGTTTTTACTTGTTTAATTCTTAATGATATCCAACAACATGCTTAATTATTTATTACGAAAGATCATACAAGTTCTTCCAGTAGCAAATAACTACTAAAACAACGAATAATAAATTTGGACATAGTTTTTCAAGTTTAAATATTTTTGAAAAAATAAATATAATTCAAAATTCTCAAAAATCCATATGTGCGTACACGTATTTTGCCAATGACATAAGTCTTACTTCGCATTCCAGCAAACCCGAAGTGCAATCATGATTTGTCTCGCGCTTCGAAGATTTAATCGGCGATTTCGAGTACTTACAGCACTTTTTTATTTAAAAGTTTGTCTTCATTTTTGTATATTTGATAGTAGTTATATATATGTAAAGTTTCTTTTCCGGCCTTTTAATTTCTGTCGTTAACACGTGATTCTTCCTTCTTCACCTTCTCGAAACTTCTGTTTCAGTGTTACCAGATCTCGAAGCTTCTGTTCTAATGTTGCCAGATGTTTTTTCTTTTATAACCCACACCTTTGCATCCCCCGCTTTGTAGATCCAAGTGTTTACAGTGGAATCATTTTCTTCCATTACTTTTCGTAGATTCAATTTTTGTTTTGTAGATCGATTCTTGACAGGTCTTCGTGTTGTAGAACTAACTACTTTATCCATTTTTGAAGTTCTAGATTTGTCTCGTGGTTTCTTTCGTAATTTCCAACGGTGGAAAATGTAAACGGATAATCTTGTTATAAGAAAAGTATGATGTACGGTACAGTGGCAAGGACCCTTCATCATACTTTTGTAATGGAATTCGTCTACGGTGACGAATTCAGATTCAGTTTAGGTACTTACGACGGCCATGTTCGTGACTGGAGTCCCGGTGGTGAACACCTCAATCCTGTCTACGCTTTGGAGCGGCACACCGTCTTCACAACTGGTGTGATGATATGGGTGCCATCACATAAGACAGCCGGTCACCTCTAGTAGTGATCCAAGGGACCATGATAGCTTAGCGATATGTTAGTGACATTCTGCAGTCACATGCTAGAGATGTCAAGACCATTTTCCAATAAAACAATAATCGACCCCACAGTAAGGGTGTCACAGACTGCCTCTGCCACATTGCCACACTTCCCTGGCCTGCCCAGTTTTCTGATTTGTCACCGATCGAACATATCTAAGATTACCTGGGACGTCAAGTTGGACAACCTAGACGTTTGGTCAAACTAGAGGACCGCTTGCAGCAACCGTGGATTGAGACACAGGACCATACGGCATCTGTATGCCTCCATATCCGCCCGTGTCATATCGTGTATTCACGCTAGAGATGGCCCAACAGAATACTAGAACCTCTTTTCAGTTGCTTTCCCTGCAATAAATGATTGCTTTGATTTTATTTTGTAATCACTTACTTACAATACAGTCACACATGTACAATTTCGTTCGATTCCGACAACTCGTACGCTAATTTTTATGGCAATGGGTGTATTTGTATTGTTCTCTTTTTTAAAAATATAACTTGTTGTGTTAGAACTCTGTTGTTCTCCAATCACACGACAAACTCTTACGTTATTTTTTACCAACGAAATAAAATGTAATAAATGATTTATCAAATTTTATAATTTCATTAATTGAAAATTAAATCAAATATGTTACGTAATCTTTTAATTTCTTGAATAATTATATTATGAGATGTAATTCGATATTTTTTGCCAAATTTATTTAGTTTTCGATATTGAATAATCACAAAGAGACACACGAAGTGAATTACTCGTACTTTTCTATTTTATCACTCTTATTTCGTTCTGATTTACGATCTGTTTTCATTTTTTTAATGACTCAACTTACCAGTATCAATTTCAATTTACTCATTTAATTTGGCTTTCGTTTCTATAGATGTCGTTTTATTGATTGAAATATAGTAAATGTGAAGCTACACATTGTTTGCTAAAACAGTAAATAAGTGAAACTTTCGCTATTTAATCAAATATTTATTATAATTTTAAAAATAGAACTCGTTTTGTTATGGTAACCAAAAAATAAAAATCAATTGGAACAAGTTATTATTCAGAGAATATACAAGAAATTTTTAAATAAAATTAAAAGTAGAGTGATCTTTTCTAAGATTAAAGAACAATGGTACACTTTTTACAAAATTAAAAGACAAAGTCGTTCTAAAAATATATATTTCAGACGATTACCATTTTTACAAAGTGTTCTAGAACAAAGTACAGACAGCTGGACCTTCCTTTTTAGGCTACACAACTGCCTATATTTAAAAAGTTCCTTAAAAACACAAAAAAACCAATAAATATTAAGAAAAAATCTTCTTTAAAATTGGAATGGTAAATCTTACGACGTCTTGTTACTTCATCTTTGTCCATTGGGTTTCTGGCTCTTTGGCTCTTTATCTACTGAGGATTAGCGCTGACAAATGTAGATTAGGCCGATATCCCTCTGGTGACGAATTATAGCGATATATTTGGATTTCCGTCAGATGAATAAATTACTTTTTACAAAATTAAAAGACAAAGTCGTTCTAAAAATATATTTCAGACGATTACCATTTTTACAAAGTGTTCTAGAACAAAGTACANGACAAAGATGAAGTAACAAGACGTCGTAAGATTTACCATTCCAATTTTAAAGAAGATTTTTTCTTAATATTTATTGGTTTTTTTGTGTTTTTAAGGAACTTTTTAAATATAGGCAGTTGTGTAGCCTAAAAAGGAAGGTCCAGCTGTCTGTACTTTGTTCTAGAACACTTTGTAAAAATGGTAATCGTCTGAAATATATATTTTTAGAACGACTTTGTCTTTTAATTTTGTAAAAAGTAATTTATTCATCTGACGGAAATTCAAATGGCACACTTGTTAACGAGCGTTTGTTGTCATACTGCAGTTTGTATCTTCTTGTTACCATTGCTTTCTTCTTATTTAATTATTACTTTTTTTCATTTGTTACTCGTTTTTATATATTATCGTTTTCTGTTCATTTATGTTTTAATTATGTATTTCATTGTGTTTCATGTATGTATGTGTTTCATTTATGTATTTAGTCATTGTAATATATTGTTCCTTATTATCTCCTCGTTTTAAACTAATTAGTTTACAGTACTGTCAAGCTGCATTCTCTTTCTTATGTTTTACTTTCCTTTACTTTCCCGCTCTATAACCACTTTTCCTTCTTTTATGCCACAGTTCTCACATCTACCACCCATAAGCCAAATTTTTAAAACACATTTAATACTAGCAATGATGTCTTTTCGATATACGGTATAAAGTGGTAAGTGTTCTTTTCGATCTTTTCCGGTTAAATCCAAACTATTTATCCGTTACAGATGTTTCTTCTCGCATTCTTGCATCAGTAAATTTTTCCAGAGATTTATAATATAACTCATAAATTTAATATCTCTATATCATCTGTACATTCCCATGCACATCTTTGTTCTTACACACGGTTCTCTATTCCTCCGAGTTTTAATCCTTCTCTATAATCTTGTCAAAAACAGCCGAGAACCATCAAGTTCCCATCTATTTCAGGCATCTCTATATCTCAATGGATCAAGTCCTGATGCTTTTTCTCTTTTCATTTTTGTCATTACTCTTTGAAATTCTTCGCTATATACTGGAAATACGAGACTGGTTTTAAGTGAGAATTTTTCGTTGCACTCCAGATTTTCCTCGTGAAATAAGTTTTTAACAGCTTTTAATGTTTTTATACTTTAACAGGATCTCATTGTTCGCATCAAAGATGCAGCGAGTATAAATGACGTTGCTTATCATTTTGTGTATCTTTTCAGCTTAGAGTTTATATTCCCTCTCTGCTTCCAAATTGTTCATGCAAATTTTTGTAAGTTTTATCCTTTGTCACTGTTAGCTGTTTCTTTACACTTTTGTATAATATTGGAGATCTGATGTTTAGCTTTCTTGAAAGGTTTAGTCTTCGCTTTCAATTCTGCATGTACTATTTTATTCTATTACATGCTTTTTTGTTGATGAAGCCTTTTCCTTTTGATTCTAAAATTTTTCTTAATAGTCGCTGACATTCGCCGTCACTCTTTCTGTATATCCATTTCCTTTTTGTTCCAATATAGTTAGCCCGAAAAGCTATTTTTCCTATAATAAATTTAATGTATTCATGTAATATGAGGAAAAGAATAAACGTTGCTAAATACATTAATCTTAAGCAGAGAGATCGCAATCATGATATCAAAATAGCTAATCTGGTTGAAAATGTTCTATTCGGTTTCTTTTGACATCAATCTACCGTAACGTTATTTCAGTAACCAATTAGAATGTTTAGATAACTCCTCTTCTCTTTAGATATCCTAGAGCATTAAAATTTTTTAAAATAAATTAAAAAACGGATTAAATTATAAGAATTTTATAAAAATGTTTTCAATTATCTCTTATGTTTTTTATCTAACAGACATAACACGAAATAGAAAATATTTATTTATAAAATCTATTTTTTTAACATCATTTACTAAGAAACATAATTGTTTTTTATATTTCATTACAAAGTTATATAATGTTTCTAATAATAAATAAAGTTTTTTGAACCTTATTAATATTTAATAAATCATTTTTGGATTTAAAATTTAAAAAACAATTGAATAATAATTTTTTTAAAGTGATGTAATTTTTTATTAATGAGAATTTTACAAAAGATATAAATAATTTATATAAATGTTATTATTTGTATTTATATTTTGACTTCTTTTATTATTTTTTTTATCATTTTCGCTGTTAGATTAAATTTATTTTATTATAACTTAAACTCTTTATTGACTCTAACTTTGTTTATCAATATAATAAGTATTAAACTATTTCTTATTTATAAACAGTTAATAATACTAAACTGGGTGCAAGATCTTGGCACAGATAGATTATTTACATAGACATAATCAAGTAGCAATACACCAAGAGCTTGCAAACAAACACAAATTATTAGACATCCACGAATCATACTACAAATACATTCCACAGACAGTATTGGAAAACACCACGCACAAAATGTACTACAGCAGAGCCATAATCACAGATAAAACAATTTACCACAACAGGCCAGAATCACACTCATTGAAAACACAATAAAATCACATACATTATAGACATATCTATTCCAAACACTCGCAATATACAAAACACATGCACTGAAAAAATTAGCAAGTACACAGAACTCGCCCAGGAAATAAGGCATCTGTGGAAGATGGAAAGAGTGCTTATTGTACCTGTCGTTCTCTCCTGTACAGGTGTGATACCACGCACACTACACAAAAGCCTGGGAACATTACAATTGAGTAGAAATACATACATCACACTACAGAAGGCCACTATATTGAATACATGTCACATTGGTAGGAAATTCCTGAATACAAACACAGACACTGACACACTTATTTAATTTTAGTTTTTGGTTGCTATGCCTTGATTCTGGTCTGGCATAGTACACAGCCACCGGTGTGAACCGAGTATAACCCACTAAACCCAACATAATAATAATAATAATTTAAAAACGTATTTATTTATTATACAATTAAAGGAAATATCCATGAACAGTTGATTTCCACTCCTTTTCACAATTATACCCACATTAAAAACTATACTAATAATTCAACAATAATTATGATAAAAGAAAAATAATATATTTACAAAATAATAAAAATAATAATACAGTTGTCCCTTGATAATCCGACAGGTATGGGACCAAAGGTGTGTCAGATTACCAAAAGTGTCCGGATTACCGAAAATAATTACATATTTCGCATTGTTTTGCTAGCAGTAACTTACAATATTCTCTACTCCAACTGTTCGAACAGAACTGCTCACATAAAACACACGAAATGTGTGTCATCGAGTAANTAAACAGTTAATAATACTAAACTGGGTGCAAGCTCTTGGCACAGATAGATTATTTACATAGACATAATCAAGTAGCAATACACCAAGAGCTTGCAAACAAACACAAATTATTAGACATCCACGAATCATACTACAAATACATTCCACAGACAGTATTGGAAAACACCACGCACAAAATGTACTACAGCAGAGCCATAATCACAGATAAAACAATTTACCACAACAGACCAGACATCACACTCATTGACAAACACAATAAAATCACATACATTATAGACATATCTATTCCAAACACTCGCAATATACAAAACACATGCACTGAAAAAATTAGCAAGTACACAGAACTCGCCCAGGAAATAAGGCATCTGTGGAAGATGGAAAGAGTGCTTATTGTACCTGTCGTTCTCTCCTGTACAGGTGTGATACCACGCACACTACACAAAAGCCTGGGAACATTACAATTGAGTAGAAATACATACATCACACTACAGAAGGCCACTATATTGAATACATGCC
>NW_019385401.1:228453-261113 GCF_000671375.1 Centruroides sculpturatus
GGGACCAAAGGTGTGTCAGATTACCAAAAGTGTCCGGATTACCGAAAATAATTACATATTTCGCATTGTTTTGCTAGCAGTAACTTACAATATTCTCTACTCCAACTGTTCGAACAGAACTGCTCACATAAAACACACGAAATGTGTGTCATCGAGTAAGAATTGGATGGGGAGATTCACATCGCAACATGCTTCTGTGCAAGCAGACACGTAACGGGGACGGGTACCTTGACGGGAAGTGCGTCGGACTACTGAGCATGTCGAATTAAAAAACGTCGGACTATAGAGGGACAACTGTATATACATAATTAGTTATAGTTATAACTTTGTTTACTAATATACATCGTTATTTTTGCAATTAAAGATTATAGACATTTGTACAGAAATATAGAAATATAAATACTGTAATATTGAATTTCCAATAGCTACAGGTGATAAAGTTTAAATCAGAAAGGAATAAAGTTTAAATAACAGTCTATGACATATCTATTGTGAGAAATGTATAGAGAAAAGTGTCCAAAGTTGGACCAGGATCCCCCAAAACGGACCCCTGTTTCATTTTATTTGTTAGGTGATAGAGCTTGATGGCACAATATGGAAGTTGAAAATATGAACGGAATCTTTCTGAAATGGCAGCACAAAACTGGAAGGTTAATTCGCACTGTTTCCCATTACTGTTATTGGTTCCGATTGAAAGTTTTTAGTCATAGTTTGTTATACTTCAAAAAAAAAAAAAGTTATTTCTATTTGAAGTTTTATCAATGGTGAATGATATTCTATATACTTATATTTGCTTGCTATAATATCTCTTTGAATAAATTTTAAGAGCCTTGCAAATGTTAGAATAGTAAGTCTTAAGTAGGAGTCCAAGCTTTCCACACGCAGAGCATCTGTATTTCAAATTTAAAAAAATTTTTTTTCTAATTAATGTTGATTACTTGGAATCACCTGAAACATGATTTCATGTGAAATCATGTTTCAGATGGCTCCAAGTAATCGTAGGCCCCATGGAAGAAACGGGATACCCCCCAAAAAAGAGAAAACCATGGAAGAAATAGACATAAAACAATGATGTTGAAAAAAGCTTCTAAGGAGTTTGGCATAAATTGATGAAGCTCACAAATGAAAGGTGCGGAGATTTAAAGGAAGCAGCAAGGAAAAATGGGAAAGTTTTTCGTTTTACATTCATCCTTACTAGGGATCCGACATTACATTTCATTTCACGAAAATTAGTTTTGTCACATTTTCTAAAGCTTGAAAATTTGAAAATCTAATCTTATGTTAAATCTTAAAAGTTAAATTGGGTTATGCTGAGTATTAGAACAGTTATTGAAGAGCCCATTTTGTTAACATGCATATACGGTAAAATTAACATGACTAAACTGGTACAGGTAAAAAACAAAATAGAAGTCCGTCTTTGGCCACTTTTCTATAACATTCTAGATGTCGGTTTTATTATTTGCTCCGATGAGACTATGTTATTGCCAGTCGTGATATTTACTATCTGTGCTCTTAGTCAAAGTTATTCGTATATATCAATATGGAATTTTTGAAGATATTGAAAAGGTATAGTCCAAGCTTATTCAGTGAATAGTCTCAATGCATGAGTTTATATTACGTGATACCCTGAACATGTTCGTGTTGCTGTACGAATAATTCGAGAATAAGCATCCAACTGCATCCAATGACTCATTTAAATTCCTCAATCTTCACCTACATTAGTACATATTTCCTTTTTTAAATCCATGTTGTAAATCAGATATTAAGTAAGCGTACAGTTCACTATAGATTCATACTAAAATGTATCTCTTCAAAACACCAAGCTAGTTAATCGTTTATAATATAGAGTATAACTAATATTCAGTAAAACTACACATAATTTTATCGATCTCTTTTATTTTTACTTTCTTTCTCGTTATTCTCGGGTTTTTTCCTATAAATGCTTATACTAAATTAGCAATGGATATTTATTTTCTAAAATATTAACTAAATTTATAATTCTAAATCTAAATTATCTAAACAACTTATATTTTTATTTATTCAGTCACCGTTTTTCTTGTCATTATATCTGCATATCTTCGTATTATTATCAAACAATATACTGTATAACACAAATACTTTTAAAATTTTCCTGATCATGATTGTGCTCATAATTGATTGTTTTTAATGAAAATTAAATATGAACTAATTAAAAGAATTGTTATTATATAAAAGTTATGATTAATTTAAATATTTTAACCTAGTCAAACTATATTTTTACTTTCCTCGTGTTATAAAATATAGGAAAGAGAAAGTAAGGTGATCAATAAAATTTTCATCTCTGGTTTCTTTTGCATTTTTCAACGTTTTGAAACTCAAGGAGTGCAAAAATGTTAAAAAAAATACCTTACAAAATTTTGTGTGTTATTGTATGTGTGTAGAAGTCTATTTTGCATTACATCTCAGGACTAAATGCACCAAACATTTTGAAACTCGATAGGATTATTTCTATATATGGGGCATTAATGCTATTAAAATTTTGGTGGTTATAGGTCGTCAAGAAGGTGGAAAGAAGGGAGATCGTGCATCAATTCTCGAGTAGGGTCGAACTTAAATATTTTCCAAAAATATCAACAGCTGTTTTGTTTTTTATTATTTTTTTATTGTGTTAAGTAAAATTGATATTGCACTTACGAATTTATTCTCGCTTTTGAACTCAAAGATTGGTATTATTATTCTACTTCTAACGGAATGTCAATAGTGATTGATAAATCTATCTTATTTCATCGAGTTAGCGAATCAAAGGAAATCAATTCCAAATCTTTTTGACAGCCAAAAATAAAATAATAAAATTTATATATTGTTTGTTGTCGATTTTAATTGTACGCTAAAACTATTTCACCCTTATCAAAATTGAAAAATAACTAAAAAAATTATTAAATGTTTAACTTAAATGAGAATTAAATTTAATGAATTAAAAATTCAAATTATTAATTTCATTTTTATGAAATATTTGTATGTACGGTAAAAAATTAATTAGTTTTCTGTATTATATATTTAACAAGATAATCGTTACAAAAATTTAAATAAATTAAGAAATAAAAATCATTGCGAATTTAAATAAATTCGAAATTTAATTATTTTCTACAAAATTTTAGTAAAAGTTTATTTCAAAAATTTTTATTTGCAGGCAATTATCTCAACTTGTTAAACTGAGATAAAGAAAAGCTTTTAATTCCCTTCAAAGAGCTAACAAATAATACTCCTTTTAAGCTTTTCACCTTAGCAATTCTTGTCAGTTTGCATTACAGAAAATCCTTATGTCTTAATGCATTTTAAATCGTATATAAGAACTAATTTTCTTTCTTAAATTACACACTGTATTGAATTAATACAAACTGAACAGAAATCATTTCGTATCTTTGATATATGATATAGTTAATTATTGACGTAAAATTGAATTTTTTCCTTAAAATAATTATTAAAATATATGTACATAAAAATAAATTTATTTTTCACACTTCTAGATGTCCTTTTTAATGGATATTTTAATGCATATCGATCGTATAGCAAATAAAAAATTTTTACTTGCGAAATAGTTTATAACAAGGTATTATGAAGTAAAGAAAATCCAGCAATATAATGATATTGAATTTATTTTATTTCAGCTTATTTTTATGTTGGATTCACGTTTAATGTTGTTGGATTTAAACGAAGTGCGATCACAACTCAAAAGTAATTTTTTAAGGATATTTAATAAATTATTATTATTTCGTATGAAAAATTGTAACTGATTTATTAAACTTCATTAAACTTGTTTCTTCGTTTTACGATTTTATTAAATTATATTCAATATTTAGGAAGGAGATTTAGCATCGAACAGATAAACAACGAGTGCATTATTAAAGTGCTTTAACTACGTTACATTACGAGTATTATTAATTTTGTAATGTAAATAATGCCAGTAGCTCATTCTCAGATACTGTAAAAAAAGAAATAAAATGAAATTTATAAATGGAACCAGATACCATGAAAACTGTATAAATAATTCAAATTAAAAAACAATTTTGTGGCGTTTAACCATTTCACAGGCAAAGCTAGTTTATCCATTTACAATAGAAGCTTGAATAACAGAATAATAAAACGTATATTAAAATTAAAACGTTCTCAGAAAATCCTCATGCTTGTTAACATTATTTAAAATATATTTTTATAACATATTTTGGACAAACATTATGTAATATAATTACTACGCTTTTTTGTATTATTTATTCAAACAGTTCAATCCTTCCAGAATCCGTATTTACTAGCTCTTGTGACAAATTTGTTGTTAGCCTACCTTTCTTTATAGTACGGTATTAATAAAATTGGTATGACTATAAATATATATTTAAAAACTTACAAACATTTTTTTAAAAGACAATATATTAAAATGCCTACATTTCGTCTTCTCTTCATATCTCAGGAAGAGAAATTTTTTATTAATACATGTTTATAATTGTGCCGTCTCCATTGGGGTGTTTTTAATGCTTTGCATATTGAGGCTGATGAGTGCCTTCAAATAAAAGTCGATTTCGCCATAAGACTGTTATATTCCTGAGATGTGAAAAAAGGCTAAATGTAAAGACATTCGTAAAATATATTCTTTAAAGAAAAATTTTTTTCTGAATTTCAAATGTATTTCTTTATAGCCTTTCGTACGTTTTCTCAGTCTTTGTTAGATAATATATAATATAGTTTAAACTCCATTAATGTACTTAAATGAATTCAAATATTATCTAAAATAATGTTTGTTGAATCTTTTCATTAAAATTAGAAGCCTGTAAATCATTGCAATTAATTTATATGGTTTGGTATTTAAAAAATTCAAGATCTTATATTATTAACTAGAACTTTTTATTAATTATAAACTTCTCTTATTAGCTTTTTATTAATTAATGTACTGCACAAGATACGTTATTTCTTTTATTAAAGCCCATTTATATTTAGCATCTATTCCACATTAATTAATACTCAAGAAATTATCATAAAAATATAATTTATGCATTTACAAATCATGTATGAATTGTTTTACTTTTTACATACATCAATATCAAGTTTCCATATTAAATTTAAATACCATCTGTTAAGTGACTATTTTTCTGATAGTTGTCCATCAGTACACCATTAATTAAGGAAAGTAATTAACTAAATATGGTAGGAAATTAGTGGCTAATAAACACTGATGAGTTTTGACAGCGATCATTAGTAATGCGAAAATTTATGAACTAAGGAAAATTAAATACAAGTTTACTTGAATGACATTAATTGTTCATTCGAGCTGTCATCATTAATAATATCCAAGCAAGAAAAAGTAAATTACGCTTTAAACCAAAATTATCAGTATCATTATACACTTTAAAAATCTTAAGCAAATTAATTGTTATCTTTCGTTAATTATGCCTAATTAACGAAAGATATCAATTAATCGCGAAGAATAGATATAAACTACTGTATTTTTACTTTTAAAAGACACGGAAACTTTTACAATCATAATTTACACAAAAACATGGAAATTTAATTAAATATTCATTATTTTATGTAAAAAATTTGATCATTTCTTTCTTCTTTCTGAACTCTTTTCGTCTTATAGGCGATAGAAAATCCTTTTTTACTACACTACTCATGTGACCCGTGCATTTGTTCATAATTACAATACAGTAATTGGGTGTAAAAAAAAAGGAAAAAGAAATGAAAAAAATAATTTATGAAAAATTCTCGTAATAGATTTGGATTCGATCGTGAGTTTTTCAGAGTTGTAGCCAAACGTTTTCGTCATCCCGACCATCTGGCTAATGGTATTCTCTTTCATTGAATATTATATTTAATATTCTATTAAATATCTTTTTACATTTACTAAAGCTTCAGAAAGATAACAAAGAACAGATATCTTCTGTTAAGTTAATTTTCTCAGATATTCTCTTCTCAAATAAAAATTTTGAATTATTAGTATTCTATTACTTTACTAATATAACAATTCATCGTCAGAAGTGTTTTTAATTATATTCAAACTGATAAGATAAAAAATTATAAAATTAAAAGTAAAATTTTACTGATATTGGAGCTGGTTAAATTTTAGTTAAAATCGAATATAATCTTGCAAATAATCTAAAAAGATTTATCGTTAAATAATTTTACAATTTTTCTGGCTGAGTACATCGATGATAAGGTGATAACTACAAAGCGCTCTATTATTTCTTCGATAAACCGGGAAATAGGATATAATTTTGCTTGTGATAACTACAAACAAAAACAAACAAAATGTATTTAATTTAGACCAAAAATACAATGCTAGACCTATATAAAATTTCTCTGCAAAATTTCAGTAATTGATACTACATTCTATTAATATACAGCATTCCTGTTTGTTTATATTTTTCTATCTCATTTTACTCAGATTATCAATTAGAATTATTTATGTGACATTGTCACACTGCCGAACTGCAATTTATTTAATTTAAAATATATGCTTTCGATTTTCGTAGTGTCTTGCTTCTCCACATCATACATTTCCTGATAACAACAGTCATGACCGTCATCTTTCTATCTTCGTTCTAGAGAAAATGTTTGAATTGAAATCACATAACTTTTAGGAGCGGAAGATTGTATATAGTTAATCGAGGCCTCCTGCCTCTATGCTTTCCACATCTGGTCTCGATCTTTATCTATCTAACTCTGTTCTTGAGACTGAGGAAGGACAGACAACAGACACACGCCAATGGGAATTTATAGGTCGGAAATTTTAAAATTGCATCCCACTAATAAACAGATAATAAGATTAGAAAGTCTCTTGTTAAACAAGTATTGTAAAAAACTAGATTTAGTAGGGGAAATACGTACAAAATGATATATGGTTTTATTTTAGGTTCATAACTCTTTATTGGTAAATCACAGCACTGTCATATTCTACACCAATTATCTTTGGTTCTTTACCTATGAAATATAGTAAACATTTATAATATAAAAATAATAGAAAAAAATATTGTTAGTTTAATTGAGATCATCCAAACGTACACAATTGAGATCATGACATACACGTAAAAACTAAAATTACTGACAAAGTTCACAAATGAAACGCTTGGTTCTTTTAGAAACGTCAGCGAAAGAAGCGTGAGCCCAACGCAAACAATTTAAGCACCGTAACCAGTCTTCTCCAGGCTTAGATCGGGAAAAAAGATCATTGCAATACAGTATATGCATGGACAGTCCTCTTCATCATCTTGAGAGTTATCAGGAAAATTTTCTTCTTCAAGTACCTTTTTAGTAATGTTTCGTCTCCTTTTCTCTGGCGGAGCTTTGGACTCATTTTTTGATTTAATTGCCTTCATATTAGGAGTAGAAGTTAAAACTAAAGAGGTTTGTCGAGTCACGTGATTCGTTGCAAGTTTTTTGTTATGTGAAAGATAATAAAGTTTTATACTAAAATTTCTTTTAAACAACAATGAAAGACTTTTTTGGAAGCCATTTTTTATAATTAATAAAACGTTAAGAGGTTAATAACGATTGAAATTATGATTAAAATTGTAATCAATCTTATCTATAAGTTGTAAAATAAGTTATATCTAAGCACTTACTCTCGCTTTGTTATATTATAATAAAATATTAATATTAATATTATAATAATATATAATAAAATTATAATAAATAATTTATTATTATAAACTTTAGAAGTATATGTAAATGCGTAATTTTTTTATCTCGTACGATTTTGAAACCCGACTTCGCAAATATTTACACAGGCCCTTTCAAGGGCATGGATGAATGTTAATAATAATGATAATTACTTTGAAAGAAGATAATTATGTGTTATGATGTAACATATTTTACTTATTTGAAGATTGAAGAAATTTCTAATTATAGTCTAATTATTTCATGCGAACCACATACTGTTAATATCTAGAATATTATAAAATGGTATAATCAGATTTGCTTTAAGTATATTTAACAGAAACTAGCATTTATCCTTTTAGCATTTTTATCATATTCACACGATAACAATTTACAGATGTATCTATTAATTTATTATTGTATTTGTCGAAATATAAGGGGCAACCCAGAAAATTTTCAGAACGAAAAAAATTTAAACGTTATATTTTATGACAAAGGTTAAATTTTGTCTCATTTGTCTTTTCCGGACACTGGAGGAAATCTGATATGCTTGCGTAGAACGAACTGGTACTTTCCACGATTCTGTGTTATATTGTCAATGCCAAAGACAAAGCTAAAATTGATCAGTCTTAACGCAGGACAAGTAACTCGAGGTTGAGCTTCGACTGTTTTCTTTTCTTTTTTTTTTTTGTGATGGCATAACTGAAATATTAAACTTCTGAAAAAATTGTTTCATTAATTTGGCATGGTGACTTTTAGCACGCTTCTTAATGGACACAAATTATTTGACGACATATTCTGTTAAATTTTGGTAATAAAGTGGTAATGGTTTGACAATTCTTCCGGAACATTTGAATCAACAGATGGCAGAGAAGTGTCTATGAATGACGCCGAATCTCCAAAACGAAATAGCTAAAGAAATTCCCCAAATGTAAGGCGCTGGGGCATTTTTACAAGTTAAAAAAGTGCGCCTAAATTCAAATAATTACGGCATATTTTAATAAATTATTGTTTTCGATTTTTATATATCAAAGTTTATTCTGTCCGGATTGTCAAAGAAGATATTCAGTTTTCTATTTATCTTCTTAATTTTAATTATATATACTGTACTGTTATTAATAAGAAATAGCAATCGATTAATAATGGAGAAAAATTTATCATTGAATTATTATTATTATGTTGAGTTTAGTGAGTTTTACTCGGTTCACACCGGTGGCTGTGTACTATGCCGGACCAGAGTCAAGGCATTTATTATTATTATGTTGAGTTTAGTGAGTTTTACTCGGTTCACACCGGTGGCTGTGTACTATGCCGGACCAGAGTCAAGGCATAGCAACCAAAACAAAACTAAAATTAAATAAGTGTGTCAGTGTCTGTATTCAGGAATTTCCTAACAATGTGGCATGTATTCAATATAGTGGCCTTCTGTAGTGTTATGTATGTATTTCTACTCAATTCTAATGTTCCCAGGCTTTTGTGTAGTGTGTGTGGTATCACACCTGTACAGGAGAGAACAACAGGTACAATAAGCACCCTATCCATCCTCCACAGATGCCTTATTTCCTGGGCGAGTTCTGTGTACTTGCTAATTTTTTCAGTGCATGTGTTTTGTACATTGTGAGTGTTTGGAATGGCTATGTCTATAATGTATGTGATTTTATTGTGTTTGTCAATGAGTGTGATGTCTGGTCTGTTGTGGTAAATTGTTTTATCTGTGATTATGGCTCTGTCGTAGTACATTTTGTGCGTGTTGTTTTCCAATACTGTCTGTGGAATATACTTGTAGTATGGTTCGTGGATGTCTGCCAATTTGTGTTTCTTTGCAAGCTCTTGGTGTATTATATTTGCTACTTGATTGTGTCTATGTAAGTAATCTGTCTGTGCCAAGAGCTTGCAACCAGAAGTGATGTGTTGTATAGTTTCTGGCATGATGTGACATTTTCTGCATGTGTCATTTGTGAGTGTTGTATCTTTGAGTATGTGTTTTCTGTAGTTTTTAGTATTTATGACCTGATCCTGTATGGCAATCATGAATCCTTCCGTCTCCCCAAAGAGGCATCCCCGATCTAACCAGCTGTTTGACGCAGTTTTGTCAACAAAATCCTGGGCCAGGTCATAAGGATGCCTGCCATGGAGTGCCTTTCGAGCCCACGATTGCTTGATGGTGTCTATGCTTTTTATGTGTTGTGTCATGTCTGTATGATGTGAGTGTAAGTTTAATGGTGTGTTATTTGAGTCTGCTAGAGTTACTGCTTTATGTAACTGTGATGTTTCTTGTTTCTTGTAGAAAAACTCTCGCAGTGACTGTATTTGTTTGTAGTGAAGGTTAACTATGTCAATCAGGCCACGTCCGCCTTCTTTACGTGGAAGGGTTAATCTTTCTGTGGCGGATTTAGGATGATGTTGTTTATGCTTAGTAAGTGTTGTTCTTGTTTTCCTTTGGAGTTGCTCGAGATCTGTGTGAGTCCAATGTATAACTCCAAAAGAGTATGTGAGTACTGGGATGACATATGTGTTTATTGCTTTAACTGTGTGTTTTGCATTTAACTGTGTTCTAAGTATAGCGTTTAACCTACTTTGGTATTCTTTAATTAATCGTTGCTTTATTTGTGTATGTTCTGTTAGTTTGGCCTGTTGGAATCCTAAGTACTTGTAGAACTCGCCCTCTTCCATGGATTCAATAACGTCTCCATTTCCAAGTGCAAAATCTTCTTTCTTCAGGATTCCTTTTTCTATGTGAAGTTTTTTGCATTTGTCTAGGCCAAACTCCATTTGTATGTCCTTAGTGTATGAATGTGTGATTTGTAGGAGTTGATGAAGTTGTTTTTGTGTGGATGCATAAAGTTTTATGTCGTCCATGTACATGAGATGTGAGAGTGTAAACTGTGTTGTTTTTTCGTGTCTGATATTGTAGCCGTATTGCGTGTTGTTTAACATGTTGGATAATGGATTCAGGGCTAGGCAGAACCAGAGAGGACTCAAGGAATCTCCTTGAAAAATTCCTCGCCTAATGAATATTTCGTTTGTTTGTATGGAAGTGTTACTAACCCTGAGATGTAGTGTTGTTCTCCAGTGCTGCATAGTGTTTTCGAAGAATGCAATGAGTGATGGATGTATTTTGTACATGTGTAGAATATGTAGCAGCCAACTGTGTGGAACACTGTCGAATGCTTTTCTGTAGTCTATATATGCCATGTGTATGTTTCTGTGTTGTTTGTGTGCTTGCCGTAGAATGACTGAATCTATGAGTAACTGTTCTTTGCATCCCCTGTGATTTCTACGGCAACCTTTTTGTTGTTCTGTAAGAATGTCGTGTTCTTCAACATGTTTGTATATTTTGTTTGTGATACAGGATGTCAATAATTTGTAGAGTGTTGGAAGACATGTAATTGGTCTGTATTGTGTGGGGTCTGTGGTTTTGTTGTTTTTAGGTTTCATGTAGGTGATGCCCTGAGTAAGAAATTTTGGCATGTCTTGTGGATTGATGATGATGTGTGTTAGATGTTTAGCTAGTTCCTGGTGCAGTGATGTAAACTTTTTGTACCAGAAATTGTGAATGTTGTCTACACCAGGTGTCTTCCAGTTGTGTGTTCTGTTAACAGCGTAGCGAATGTCGTGTATGTTTATTTCAGCACAGGGCATAGTTGGTATGTTGTGCAAGTTTCTGTTCTCCTCCTCGATCCAGCCTGCATCAGCATTGTGTGTAACAGCATTGGACCAAAGAGAAGACCAATAAGTTGTGAGTTCTTCTTCTGTTGGTGTGCCACTGTGCTGTGTATCAGTGTTTGTTTTGGTACTGATTTGTCTGTAGAAAAGTTTTTCATTGTTTGTGAATAATTTATTTTGTTGTTTTCGTAGTGTACATGTTTTGTATCGTTTGAGTCTACGTGCTTTGGCTGCGAGTTTTTGTTTTAGTGTATCGATGTATTCTGTAATGTGTGTGTTGTGATGTTCATGTTTTGTGTGTGTTTTAATTTTCTTGAAAATGTTTTTGAGTTGTTTCTTTAATTTGGGTGTTATGTTGTTTTTAGTGTATTGTGTCAGCCTGCCTAATTGCTGTCTAATGTCATTTATTTGTGTTTCTATTCTTCTCTGCCAGGCAGGCTTGTGATAGAATTGTGTTTTGTGTGTGTCTGTCTGTGAGTGTATTTTCAGTCCATGGTGTGTTACTACTGTGACTGCCCCAGCATAAACTAATGTATGAATGTCTGAGAGTGTAGAAATTGAATGAATGTAGTTTGGTAGTAAGTGAGTGTTTACATAATTTAGTGTTTTTCCTACTACCTTTGACGTGTTGATTTTCGGTATTCGTGGTCTTTGTGTGGGATCTGTACCTGTATATTTAGTGAGTGTTTCCTGAAATATAAGTGAGAGTGTATTAACTAATTCTATGTCTATGTTATCAGTGATGGATGGGGAAGTGCCTGCAGTATCATTAGTGGTACTTGTTGTGTGTGTGCTGTAATCAGTGCTTGTTGCTGGATTATCCTGACAGGTTACGTGATCTTCATTAATGTTAAATGTTTCTGTCTGTTGATGTATTTGATCAGCAACCTGTTGTTTGATAAGTTCAAGTGTTGTTTGTGGGATAAGGTTGTTGTGTATAATTGTTCGTTTTTGATCAACAACCCTTTGTTCGGTGACAGTGAGGTGAGGATATTGTTGTGTGAATCTATGGTGTAGTTGTTGTCTGTATGCTGTCATGTTTGTTTCGAGTCTTGTGATGGTGTAGTAAGTGCGGATGATAAACTCGTTCATTTCTGTTGTCCATTTCATCCGTTGGCGTGGTTTTCCAGCCTTTGTGGTCTGTGGATGCATTGCCACAGAAACACCAAGGCTAGGTTGATTCCTCACATCTGTTGAGGGCATTGCAGTAGCCATGCTTGGGCCGGCGCTGCTTTCGCCACCGGTAACCAAGGGAGACTGGAGCCTATTTTTCGAACGTGAGCCTCTGCCTAACCCACGAACGCGGACCTTGTTAACCCGGGCGACGTCCGAGCCGGTATCATACTTAGATCTGGTTACTACCATAATGATTATCTCCACAGAATGTGGGTGTGTGGTCACTCTTAGCTTCATTTCTCCCCATAGACCTTACTGGCATGGGTGTCCCTACCAGGAGCTTGTGCTCCAGCCTGCATTGCCCTATGGATCTGTAAAATTACTGGGCTCTCCCACCACGACCAGGTGGTGACCACGGGAGAGTTATTATTATTATTATTATTATTATATGTTTATTGTATTTACTATATTAACTTTACTAAAACTACATAATTTTCTATTTATTCGTATAATTTAAAAATTAATGTAGCTTAGAAAAACTAATATTTATTTTAATCAAAATTATATTAAGAGAAGAAGAATGCAAAATAGATTAAAACGGATCATTGTTAATGCTACAAGATTTAAATAACTTAATTAAGTTAAGTAAATGTTCCTCTCTTTAAAAGCAGGAATGAAAGCCTAAGTACTTTTTTTTATTTTTGGAAAGAAGGAAGTTTTTCTTATTCATGCTTACAGTAGACAAGTGACAAAGGTCACTCGTCTAGTAAGACAGAATGACTTTTTCGAGTCATTTTTACAGATGAAAAGATGTTAATAGATCAAGATTCCAAATATTACAGATTATTTCAGCAAGTATTTTTCTGTCAAAATAAAATAAATATATATATATCAACGAAGACTAAAAATAATAGTAGATGTGATAAATGATGTTTTCAATCACGAAAACAAAGAATCCATTTGATAGATGAATAGTATCTATCAATGCTGCAATTTTTTATTTGAACTTTCATAAATTCATCTTATATTTATTTAATGAAAAATAAACAAACACTTTATAAATTTTAAACTATTTAAAGAAAACAGTAATTACATATTTGAGTTTCTTTAATTTATTAAAGATAAAAATAAATAAGTTAGTTATGTATTTCATTGCAGTTATTGAAATTTTTTAAAATTTTTTGTAGTTTGATAATTTTAAATGGTGTTTTACAGTTTTTAATTAAACTAAAATATTTTAGCAAAGAAATAATTGCAAAATAATAATTAAAATATGAATAATATATTTCGTTCTTTCGATGTAAATAACTTTTTCATATCTAAAATTCGTGAAATTTATTTTCAAGTGTGGATTGCAGTACATGCAGACAATGGTAAGAAAATAAAATATTTAGCATTATTTTTATATATACGTATTTAAAAAGATTAATAAAAAATAAATAAATTCCATTTTTAGTTGAAAGTTTTATACGAATATTACTGTATTTCGTGAACTATTAAATGCAACTCAGTTTTACTTCTACATTCAATCGCTTTTTAAGGTAATCGTTATCTCAGCAATTAAAAGCTTTTATTATTTTAAAAGCTTTTTCATAAATTAAATATGGAATTTTTCCATTTATAAAAATTTTATCTTTTCGTCAGTTTCTAAATTATTGTTATTAGTGAAGTTAATCTCGAATACTGATGACAAATAAATATCTTAATAATATTTAAATTGATCGATCGAATAATAGGTATAAATTAATTTACACTGTAAATACAGCTTATTCTAAAATTTATAACTTTTACTTCCAAAATTTTAATAGAACTTGTAATTTACATTTCAATAATCTGACAAGGAAATTTTAATTAATTCTAAAGAGGCAAATTGAATTACTATGTTATTGATTAAATTAATTAAGTAATTTTATTATAAAGTTTAAATGAAAATAAGTAACAATAAAGGTTCAATTAACAGTTACTTCACTACAACAAATTGTTTATTTTGAATTTATTGAAATGAACGAATAGATATGACATCAATCGCAGTCAATTACTCAGTTAAATGTAATATATAATTTATTATTTAGCAAGAAGATGGGCAATTGTAAATATGTTTTATATATTAAACATAATCACTTGCACCAAATCGCTTTTCATGACTTGAAATATTACCAGATCTCAAATATTCGAATATCAACCAGAACAAAATAAATTATATAAAGTAATAAAGTTACCTAAGAATTGAATGTTAGAATATTTCGAAAACTTAAATGAACTGAACTAAATTAACTTATATGACTTTTAGTTAATAATTTTTTTTTATGACAGAATAGATTATATATTCCTCAATTGATTTGATAATTGATTGTTTTTTAAACTTTTTTATTGCGTCCTATGTCTTATTAGCTTGCCTAAATGGAAACAATTTCAATTAAGCTTGTTAAATTATCTATAGTTCTGTCAGAATGCTATTATTGTAATTATATAACATCCTGATATAAATGTAAAGTTTACCGACGCCTTTGGTATTCAGACTCTGGCTTTAAAAAAGGAAAGTCGCTGGAAAATAGCTGAGTTTTCGGAAGAACATCATAGGGTATCTTCAGGGAGAAGATGTAGTTTCTTTCTGATCTTTCGGGAAAAGATACACAATGTTCGACATAGTACAATGTTCGATTTTTTGGTAGAAAAAGTCCTCGCGTAGACTCTGATCTTCTTAGTGGAGAAAGACCGTGGTTTGATCTTTTGGAAAAAGAGATTCTTTAGGAATACAGCCTTTTTAAAGTATATTGGTTTTCTTTCCTCCCCCGATTGGACTCCACTTGTTGCTAAGATCTGAATTAAGACTAAAAGAAGGAAGACAACCTTCCATCCAGATGCCAAACATAACATCTCCTAATCTATTTAATTGCCATTTCCTAAGTGATAGCTTGACAATAAAAAAATATGTGTTTTTCTTTTCAACTGCATCCCCGCTATAATTCAAAAGCAGTAAAACAATTCTGCTTTGTTTTCATACATATATCGGGGTCAAAATCCCTTGTTTACGTTTTCTTCTATTTCTTAGTTAAAACACATATTTTGTTCTCTATTCGTGTGTTCAAAACAAAGAAAATATTTTTATACTGGATTCTCTTTTCATCACATCTTCAAGTGAGGATTTGGATCTCACATAACTAAAAAATATAAAAAAGTAAGAAGTATGATCAAATTGACTTTGCCTTTAATTTCGCATATTTCTGAATTCCGCTCATTTATCACATATATTTCTTTGCCTATTTTCTTTCCTTATATTTATTTTATTGTAATAGAAAAATTTTAACCAAAAAACAAAAAGTAGTATTAAAATGTCCAGAGATGGGGTTAACATTTTAAAAACTTTAATAATTGTTTTGTTAAATTCTGTGTGTTCAGTATTAGCGATTATTGCAAGTTTTTTAAAATTAAAACCTAATTTATGCGTAATTAATGCTCTTATCGAAATAAATTAATTAGAATTGTTTCATTGGTTATTTAAAATAAATATACAAAACTTTTATAGAAAAGTTTTAAAATATAACCTTTCGAGTTAAATATTACTTAAAGTTTTATATTCTTTTCCATAATAATTCACTAAATATATATGTTAGGCCCAAAGACCAAAAACGCCTATTGAGCAAAATACCGACCATCAACACATTGTGACTCAGATCCAGCACAACGTAAGTTTTGTGTCATGGCACTTTCAAGAACGCTCACAACGCGTTTTGGCATATTAAATAAGACCACAAAGCGAAATTCGCGTCGAGATTCTTTTAATAATTAACCAAAATGCAGTCTGGCAATGTAAAAATGCCACAAAGCATCGTGGACGCTTATTGATGCAGTCATGACACAATGTATAAATGTCTGTGCAAATATAAATAACAAATTTCTTTATTATTTATGCTAAATAATAAATAAATTTATTTTTAAATTCTATAATAAAATAAAATAAAATTATAATCTATATTGATAATTAAACTGTATAAAGAAGAGAAATATTACAGTTGAGAATGTGCTAAATCTGGTCAAGGAAAACAAACACAAAAAATGATTTCATTTTCTAATTAAATATTTTTTGAAATGACTATTGAAAGTAGTATTGCGGTCAGAGTCCCTAACGTTAACAGAGGAAGGGCATCACCTAGAAATGTCTTAGCTGTTGTCGGAATTAATTCATCAGGTTTTTATTATTTTGGTACCAAAAATAGGAATTCTCGATCCATTTTATGCTCGCGATGAATTTATTGTTGATTACAGAAACTTCATTGAACCGCTCCAACACGTGCCCTCGACTTTGCTAACTCTTCGTTTGGCTTTTATGTTGTCATATGAAATAAGCAAGACATTATAAGCTGCGAATGCAAAAGATAATGCATTGACAAAAAGCGCATATTTAACATCAAGATTTAACATATATCGATTTAACACTCCAAAAACATAAAGTGCAATTCCGAATGTCACAATGGTAGTTCTTATAAAACTGGATAATTTATTTATAAGGACCAATTCTAAACAATGTTTATTAGAAAATACTCGGTGAATGTTCCTATCAAAAATGTTATATAATTAAAAGAACCACAGTGTAATATGCGCAACTCTTCATTTTCTTTTATAATTCAGTCAAGAAGACAGTTTGCTGTTAATTGTTTTCACTTGTAAACTTTAAATTCTTATTTAACTTATTTGCATTATTTTCAATGTGTTGGGGTGAAATTATTTGTTAATCATATATAATCATTAATATGACGATTTTAGTCTCTGTNGCATTTTATATTAATTAATAGTTTCTTTAATCATCTCTAAAGTACATCTGTAATAGATGGATATATCGATTTAACATCAAGGCTCATAATACGACAATTTTGTTTAGTTTTATCTTTTAATAGTCCATTGATCAGTTCATCTGTGTTCTGTATGCCATAAACTGATTTATCTATTACCTGTACGTAGGTTTTTAAATAACGTTCAAGATTATATAATATAGAATTCTTAAAGTCTACTAAAGGTCTACAAGTGTTTCCCGGTTTATGAATCTTCAGTCTTATGTTTAATTTAGGTTCTCTTATGTTATTAAAGTCTAGTATACAACTCTAGTATTTCTGACACATTTTCGGACAAGAACGTTACAGGTAATGTGTGCCAGAATAATGTTCAAATACAAATTGAACTATAGAATAATACATTGTGAAAATAAAAATAAACTGTTAACGTTCCTGGCTGTTGCGAAATTTTATTTTAAAAATAACTTTTACATTAATACGCATAATAAATAAAATTGTGCGTGTTGCCATCTGTTATAAGACTTTGTTATAAAAATGTTTTTATATTATTAATTACTATAAAGTGTCAAAAATTCATTACTACATTCATATTCATACATACAATTCATTACTGCAAATAATTCACAATCGTTCTTCGTAGGTTTTTTTTTTGATCCGCTTCTCTTCATCACTGTCAATTCTCCTTCCATTTTTGTCGTTTGTCTGCAGAATAAACAAACCTTTTTGAAGATCAAAAACTTGAAACTTGGTATTTAAAACTCCAGAGTTTCAAATACCCGTAGTTACTATGAAAATCTAATCATTCGATCAATCAAGCACCAATTTCCTGTTCGAAATTCAATTAATGGATTGCAAATCTTGAGGAAACTGATAAAATTCTTTTTTTCCTAGAATAGAAATGAAATATTCACCGGCTTTCGCAACATCAAGAAAAAGCCCGTGCATCAGAAAACCTACAAATCCAATTTCGAAGACAGAAAACAGTTTCTTCAGAAAACGTTGAAGCTAAGCAAATTCTTAAATATGACAAAAAACAGTGAGGAAGCTCAGACAAAAATATCGATCTCTTTCAAGAAAATTTCTAGATTTTATTAGATGAATTCAGGATTTAAAAATGAAAAGACCATCAAAAGAGATAGTCATTCTTTAATGAATATTAACTAAATTGTTACTATTGAACTACGAATATTCGGAAAGTTTTATATAATTAGACAATTAATTCTCTCGAATAACTAAAACTTCAGACGGACGATAAATATACAATATTGCGGTTATTAAGAGCCAGAGAGTTCTCAAATCTAAAATTAAACATCTTAAATTAAGAATTTTAAACAGGTTTTAAAATATTATTATTAATTTTCTGATTGTTTTAAAAAGCTTAAATTGACTACTAATATCATATTCATATGAAACATATTATAAGTAATTTCGTAAAATAAAAAGAAAAATGATGTATTAAGCGCTTGTTTTTTTCTAAAATTAGCTGTTAATTTAAAAACCATCAGAGCCAATAGAAGTAATATTAAATCCTAAAATAAATGTAGTTTGTTTATATTTTGACGTGTTTAGCAGATCTAATTTAATAATTATTTTAATTAAATCTTTTAAATAATTTCAATTCAAATTCAACAATAAATTATTAACGTAGCCTATTAATTTATTTCATTTTCATGTGCTTAAAATTTTATTAAAACTATTCGTATTTCAAAATAAAATGTTTGAAAAAATATTTTCCATAGACAAATTTTAAAATATGAACTTTTACATTTTGAAAGATGTAAATATGAATATAAGGAATATGATAGAAACTTTGCAATATTTAACTAGATATATTGATTCTTGAACAAATGGAAAAACTGAGGCCCAGTATTTTAATGACACTTGTAGTTTTCTTTACGATATTTTATAATTATTTTAGTTAATATATTTATTTTATTTACAATCATTTAGTAATAGTATATAGCGATTTGAGAACCATTGCTATGTACAGTACAGTACGTTTTTCACTTGATGCTTCTGTGTATAGACTTGAAGCACTTACAGATCCTTCTCGCGTACTCCTGGTACTACATGCACCACTAGTTGAGAACTGCTGCTATTTATCATAAGATTACTGTCCCGACAAAACAATTAATACGCCCCATAACAATAAGACATAACAGAAGAAGTAAATAAAAATAAATATATAAATTATAAAATGTTTATAAAGTATATAAAATATATGTTTACATAGCAAATATTGTATAAAAATAACAAATAAAAAAACTAATTTATTAATATTCTAATAAACGTTCTGTTTTTACTTTTCAAAAGATATCCCGAAATTCTTATTAAATTAATGTAGTTATTTTTACTTTGTATTTGATTTTATTTTTACTAATAAAATCAATTTCATTCATATATTATACATTAGAGTTTATACATTAATTTAACACGAATAATATCTGGATTAAATGTTTTAATCGGTGTAAAACTAAGCTTGACTTAGACAAATAACAGCTTTGAGTTGTATGTTAGAAGGAAAACGTATATGTAAACAATATTATAATACATGCAAGAATAAAATGATCCACTAGCGTATTTGTCTTTAGAGCGTCCACCTGACACAAACAAGATTTTCCCATCAAGTGGTAGCATTCAAAACTGTTGGTTGGTAAAAACATCTAATTTGAAAGGGAAATGAGCTGAGGAAATGGAGAGAAAGAAAGAGACACACTGAGAGAGGCGTGAAAGATATGTCACGTGGGGTGTATTCCCTAAGTAAATTTTACAGTTTACAACAGCTCTTGGCAGACATCATCCAAGTGGTAGCAGGGAGATAATCCATATATTACATAACGCTATTTTTATATTTTTCAACTACAATTGCCCTCCCTGTAATACTGTCGCACATATCCGTCTCGAAAATTATTTAATACATATCTTTAATTAACCACCTTTAATTAGATTAAGAAATAATATAGAGCAAAGAATACCGAATTTTATTATATGTGTCAACACTTTGTACCGTACATTTATAATGTACAAAGCGGTGATATAAATAGTATGGTTCTCTTTGCAAAACTTCACAAAGAAAAATGAATTATTCTGTTCCACGATCCAGTTTTTAAAATTGTATTTCATCAAAATTAGGTTACGAGTTTAAATTGTAAAATTGTAGTTATTTGGCTAATTTCTTCCGAAAAGTTGTAGTCAAATATCAAAAAGTTTTGCCAAATTGAGACTTTGTAAAATGAAACACCAGACGTACTTAGTTTTTGTTGACCTGCATAACTTACACGTGGCTCATATTTCACCAGTAATAATTTCCCCGCGATAAAATAAATTTTTTCTGATCAATTACAACATGAAATTTCGAATTTGAAAGTTTACAGTTGACGTTTTACAATCAATCGACTTCCGAATTCAAACTTTGAGTTTAAATCATTAACTCTCAAATAAAACTCGAAATAAGACAATAAAACTCAGTTTATTCTCTTAACTTCTAATCAACAAATATTACAAACTATTTTGTTATAAATGCCATCCGTTGTACAATGTGCATTGAATGTCCTCCTTGTTTGAACAAGAAAATTGGTAACTGCTACTCACCGGTTATGGATAACCTCAGATGTGACCTTGTTGCAATCAACAGTTCTAAAAGACGTTTGAAGGACATTCAACTATTCATTGTAATCTCTTCATTTTATAAGTCTACAAACTTATATATCTTGTTCTTCCTTTTAAATTTTTATTTTTTTTTTACCAGTATTTCATTATCAAATCTAGTTTGGATCATAAAAACAGAATTAAATTTATAATTTAATCAAAACAGATTTAAATCATGTCGGCTTATCATTTTTAATATCCAGAAAAGTATTCTTTGAGGATAATATTTTATTTTTAGCATTTAAACTTGTTTGAAATAATGCTATTTTAAGTAAAGATTAGCTTGAATACGAAGATAATTCCTTACTAACATCAAAATTAATCAAAAACTTATTTAATTATTAAATTCATATCTTGATAGGTTTAGGACAAATATATCAAAAGATGAATTTATGTGTGTACCGTATTGAATTAATTAACTTATTTGAAAATAATAAATCTTAATGCTTTAATTATATCGATTAATTAGAAATCATATTAATATTGATACTAAATCATACCGAAACTGTGAATATCAATCGATAGTATCAATACGAATATTTCGAATCATATCTATAGTATCAATATGAATATGATACTGATCCTGCAGGTAATGTTCGGAAATTGTTTTTTTTCGTGTAAAATGTATTTGCATAATATGACTATGATTTGCAGCTAATTTACATTATTTGAGTCTACTTAAGTTATTACAGTCAGTTATTTTATTAGAAAAAGTATAGCGAAAATGTGTTTTTCTTATATGAAATCAATTTAAAATTGCACCAAATTAATAAGAATATTAATTCAAATTTTGTGCTATATCATTTAGAATATATAATTTTGTTCCGTTGTTCAAAAATATCACGTGAAAATGTTTTTATATTTAAATATTAAATACGTATAATGGAATTTATGATTTGATGTCTTAATAATTTTTCGTTAGCAATGTTTTCTTTTTAATTTAACAAAAGTCTCATAAGACTTCTGTTAAATTATAAAAGAAAACATTAATTTATTCAATTAAGTCAAACTAAATTATTTGTTTCGTATTCAACTAAGACATATATTTAACATTTAATTCATTAATTAAGAAATAAATATTACTACAAAAATACTAATAAATGATGTTTTAGGAAATAATTCTACAGAATTTTGATCAAATTTCAAATAGAGCGTCAAGGTTAAGACTGTAATATATTTTTCTGCTATTTATCCTTCTATTAAGACGATAAAATCGACATTTACTATACACTATAACGACGTTTCGCAGTTTTTAATGTTGTTAGGAACATCTGCAGATGTCTGTAACATCCCAAAAGTATATTTAGTAGACCATTTATAAAAAATAATTCTAGAATACGAAAATATGATCATGACGGAAATCAAGCTATAAAAATAATTTATTTCCATGTTTAGAATATAAATTTAATTTAGTAAATGTTTAACTAAAACTAAACTATTATTACGCTTTCGTATAATACTGTAGTTTTGACCCTATTTATAAAGCAATAAAATGAGTAGAGAAGCGAATTATAACAACAGCAATCAAGAATAAAATAAAATAAAAATTCTGGAGATATAGAAAAATCTAATCTAATACTAAAGAAATTACAAAATATGAATTATGAAAAGTTTTTATTTGTTCAATCTAAGATTCGATAAGATAAATCTAAATATCTCGTGTGTTTGAGTGACGGCTGATAATTAAAGTTTGAAAAATTGTTTTTCGAATATCTAATCACTTATTTTTCTAAAGTACTGTACATATATTACTCTATTTAGTCGAGTAATTAAATCAATAAACTTGTAAAATTTAGTTTACTTCTTACGATGATGACCTACCATGTATTTGAGGACAATAATGATTAACAATTATGTATAACTAAATAAATACCAAAATTGTTATAACTACATCTATTGATTTGAAATGATAACAGAGATTTAAAATCAAATTGTATCTGTATTTTCTCTCTATATATATAAATCGTTCGTTTGATATAAATGTGAAAAATATAAGGAAAAGCAATAGCGAATTATTCAACTTTAGTTACTTTTTTAAAGAATTTAAAAGATATTTACATAATATTTTGCATAAAATTTACTGCCGATATTTTGATGATTTGACGTTAGAAAAATATATTATTGATTCGAATTTTAATTTCAATTATTATGTATTATGCGTAATATTACACAGATTTTTGAAAATTTTATATTTAATTCTTTATACGCTGATTGACAAAAAGTCACGCACTCAGAATTCTTCGGTTACTGCAAAACACGGCATACAACTATGCATACAACAATTAGTTAAATAATTTTTTAGGTACTGTACAGTCTACGAAAGACAAAAAATCCCCTATTAAAACAATAAGTTCAAGATAACAATATCAAAAAAATAATAATAACAACAATGACACGACTAGCTACAGTAATTAATAATTATATAGATTTTGTTTAAAGTAAAAAATAAATGGACATGTAGAGATGACGCGGTACGAATAAAGAATGATCGTTGAGATATACAAAGCCGGAATTTTTGAATACGTAAGCATGATACATTTCGGGTGTTACGAGCTGGTATTCAAAGACTCGCTCTATTTAGCGGTAAAATGTTATTAAAAAGTTTAAAAGATTATAAATCTAATAAAAAGTAAAATACATCTGGATACGAGTCCAATTTTGCTTGCCATGTCCAATCACCAGGAACAACTATTTCCATTGCAGAGACAACCTTTCTTTAGAGGCTATGCCTCTGCACAAATATGCAAAACAGTTTAAAATGTCCACAGGTGACAATCCCAACACAATTAAAAATATAATATTTCTTTGTAGAAAGGGCTGGCAGAATTACAATTTAATAAAATAAATGCTTAAAAATGTCAGTAAGGCTCGGACTTTTACGATCAGCATTAACGGAGTTTGTAAAAGATGCTAGACCTAGAAAAAGATATAAAAGTAAAATTAATAAATTTCAGAAAATCTGCTAAAGAGTAAGGCAATCCTCAAAAATAATAAGCGCGAATATAATTATAAAACGCTTCAAAGCTAGGCGCGCGTGTCTTATTGTGAATATTTACAGAAAAACGAGCAATTGTTTACTTTGACATCGTCATAATGCCGGGTTAGAATTTTTAATCAAATTTTTAATTCGAATTCGAAGAAAACCCCAATTCCCTAAATACAGCTTGCCACGTACCGAACCAAAAGCTGGATCCTTCTGCACGATAATGCGCCTTTCCATACTTATCTCAAGTGCGCCAGTTTTTGGCAAACAAAAAGTAACTGTACTCGATCATCCCCCCTATTCACGGAACTTGGCCCCCGCAGACTTCGCTTTGTTCTCCAAGTTGAAATGCGCTCAATGGGCAGCACAACGTCGACCTAGAGAGCGTCCAGAAGAACGTGACGAGCTTCCTCGGCACCGTAACTTCGAAAGAATATTCGAAAATGTTTAAATGGCTATACGAGCGTTCCAAAAATGTATCGACATGTGAGAGGATTACATTGAATAAAACAAAAAATTTTATTCAAATATCTCTTGTCGTTTACTTTATATTGAAAAAATCCGGTTTTCCCCGGACCGCATGTGGTAGGTAAGAAATATAATTATTATTTATTTGTTGTTATTGTTGTTGTTTTTTATACTGGCAGATGCTCCCTAATTTAATCTAATTTAATTTTAATTTAATGTCAATCTAATTTAATTAATGTTATTTTTTTAATTTTCTAATTTTTATATTGTTTTGTATTTAATATTAAGAGTTTTGTATTTATTGTTTTTTCCTCCCTGCATCACGAAGTGTTCCAGTGTACTTAAAATAAATAATATAAAATAATAACTTACAGCTACAGTTTGCTGTCCTTTCACGCACATGTTTGGAAAATTTTACTGAAATTTTATAAGGATTGCTATATAATTTTGCTTGTTTGTAAACATCATCCAACAACTGTAACTTCGTGTTCATTTTCTGTTGTTATTCTGCATGATGTTATGGTGACCAGCATTGAAAACACTTCGTCTTCTTTACTGCATCTGAAATTATCTACTAAAGCTATTATAGTTACTTTTAATTCTATTCTATACATGATGTCCTGTAAACAATTAAGCACTTTACATGTTTAGACTGTAAACGTCTAAACATGTTCTACCCAACATGCAGAAGTATTTCATAAAGATAGATGCTACCAACTAGGTCTTAGGCTGCCAATACTCCATAGGAAAGAATTAGCCACTTTATACCACCGAAATAAAAATTTATTTAATGCATGTTATAAAAATTTAATTACAGAAGTCTTAAGGTAACTATTTTTTCTTTTATTGGAAAACATATCATATCTAATAATAAGTCACGACTTCGTAAATTATCAAAATAGACCTTTACTGCTGTCCAGAGTATCCTAATTACATACAAATCTAACCTAAAGTACTTTCGGACCGACAAACCCATCATCAATAGGCTCCGAACACATTTCACAAAGTTTAGAACACAATTAATATTTATATTAATATTAATTAGAACACAATTAATATTTATATTAAATACAATTAATATTTATATTAATTGTGTTCTAAACTTTTTAATTTTGACGGTTATAGAATTGAACATTCAAACGTTATCAAATTAAATACAAAATTTAAACATAAAAAATTAACAACGTTAGCTACAATTTAAAATTTTCTTAGTAACACTTAAACTAGAACAACTTAAATATTGTCGATATTTGTTCCTAGTAATTCAGTCTTTTTGCTTTCTTCTCTCTTTCCACATTTCTCTCCAAGTACTGTTTTTATGCAATAGAAAAGGAGTTCGAGTATTTAATGTTAATTATTTTTTCTTCCAAACATTGTTTGTAAATCCATAACTTCTCTGTTTGGCAGATATTTTATTTTCCGTTAATTTCCTGAAAAACTTGCGCATCATTCCTTATAATCTTTTACCGTTTTTGGGTTCTCACTCGGTCAAGGCTATGATCATTGTCCTTATAACGTTGTCTTTATGTTCCTTAAGCAGCAATCTAAAAATTTCCTTAAAGCCCATACATAAAACAGTCTCCTTCAACATTCTGCAAAAAAACTTGTTAGATCCTTGCTTTATCTGCTCTTTCTTGCATCCTTATCATTTTAAAAATTGCTAAAGAGCGTAGGATTTCTCACTATAGCCAAATCTTTAAAAATCCATATTTTAGCTTGATTAATAAATTTTTGATGTTTCACAGTTTTCGACATAATAAAACGTCTTTCTAGCTCTAGTCCTTTTGCTTTTAGCTCCTAAGATTATCTCTCACCATCTGCGTAATCTTCTACTATCTTCTTTGTCATTCTACAATTTTGTGAAGATCAACATGGAAAGATAAGGAGAAGAAATTAAATTTCCTGAAAGAAATAGAGAACATGGGATATCTCGTCGATTTTTTGAAAGAATGGCAAAGAAGATAGCGCGAGAGATAGACACGGGATACAATGCAGACATTGTTGTCATCAAGAAAATAAGTAATTTGCAAATAGATGGTTCAAACTACTAGTCTGGAAAGAAAACTAAACTGTTATACTATGAAATGTTAAAATTGTTGCTGTATCAAAGAAATATAAGTATTTCAACCAAACTATTTTGTTACAACAGAAAAGCGAAACAAGTATTTCGAACTACCTACAGTATTTATGCATTCTTGATCCCTTGTTGAGGTCAATAAGTCTGAACCTACAAATATTGAATTGTAAGTGTTGTTTCTGTACCGTGTACGGTATTCCTATTATTTTTACATTATAACTGAGAAATTGATTTCCAGATGATAACTTCTTAGTTTTTTAAATATATATTATTTTAATTAATTATTGTTTAAAGACAAATAATTACAATTATTATACTTGTCTCATTCAAACATATCAGTTATTTTCATAAAAATTAAATTTTCTATCTCCTTATCATCATCTTGTCACATTGTCAGTATTTTTTGATTGCTTAATTTAATACAAGTAGTAATTACAAGTTGTAATTAATCTATACATAAAACTTAATGCGAATAAAATTTATCGAGTTTTTAGTTTAAATATATTTGAAATTAAAGATTTAAATTAGTATATTGGCATTCTCAATTTTCGAATTTTTTGAAAATTTTCGTAGAGAGTTAAATAAAATAAAATTAAGCCATTTACTTTTCAGATTATTTTGGTAAACCCAAATTTTTATTCCCACAAACTACACAATCAGTATCTTTCATTCTAAAAGTGTATTAAGACTAGCGAAAAAATTCGCTCCAGTTGCTGTATGACATTGCAGTCATTAGTGTAAACAGCTTCGTAATTCGACTTGCTAGAACTTTCGAAAATCCTGTATTTACTAGTCTAAAAATACATAACTGGTCGTGCGATTTCTCGAAATACTTCCAATTTGTTTTGATATTTGGCGAGTTAAACAATGCGAATTCGACTCCTCCGACGGTAAGAAGATATTAAAATTTTTATTTCTGCAGCCACCCTATGTGTTTGAAGAAAATCCGTAACTGTAGGATGCGCATTCTACAAGTTATAGAAATAGAAATAAAAATAATAATCGTTAAAATTAATTGCAACAATATTTAATATCGATAATTTCATAAAAATTACCCAACCTAAATACCCAGTTTATGGATGAAGTGAAGAAAATGAGAATAAAAGAAAAGTGTTTCTGGGACGGATGAAATTTTTATACTTACTAAGCCGTATTTTTCTATGATCTTAGGTTGAATTTAAACTAGCACCCCCCAGCACCGATTTCGACGGTCCAATGGCGGTCGTCATAGCAACTGCACGTTATGCCGGTCGCCCGGCCCGGCAACTCCATCTTTAGCCAATCGGACGAAGCTCGTCACGTCTTAACATAAATGTCACTCAATCAACGATAATTTCTTAATCAGACGAATTCGCTGTGCAATCGCATTTGTATTACCAGGCTTAATATTAACATCTAAGTTTTAAAATACTTTAAATATTTACTACATCTTGCATTAAATTGCTTATCGATTCGGATAGTTTTTGAAAGTTACTATGTTTTGTTTGAATTTTTTCTTAAATATTAATAAAGAATTACACACGGTAACAGTACGATATTCCGCTTACCCTGATTATTGTGCGCTCCTGAAAACAATGCGATGGATAACAAGAAAGTAAACCTAGCAAAAAAAAACACCAACCATCGGGCCATGTACCGCAGGCAGATGAATGTAGTGACGTCAAGCGCACTACGCTTTCATTGTAAAAATGTGAAAACAGTGACAAATAGCGTGCCAAAAAATGGTGCTTATTAGGCGCACAGGATATTGCGTGGTCGGGTCAGATCAGAAGACCAAGAAACAGCGATACGCAATCAATACAAGTATAACAAGACGAAATTTATTGAACTGGAAAAGTTAGCAATACTTTGTATAGAACAATACCTCAAGTCAGTGTTGTAAGCAATAGTAAAAGCGCCATAACAAGAACGTGTTGGGAGTTTCATCAAAGCATCAAAAGAAATGCAATTTTCGCACGTTAAAGTATGCATTGCTATAAATAAAGGAAAACAGAAATAAACCAGTTATCTAATCAAGACAAAATGCACATATGTATTTTGTGAAATTTTCCTTGCTACGCGACGTTGCTTAGGGGTGCCAGTTGGAATTCCACTCGCTCCATGTCATCCGTAGTCAGCCCAAAAGAATTCTTCTCCATTTCAATACAGCAGAAAAGCAATTCTTTCTCTAAACCTTCCCAAAAATATATAAAAAATATATAATTCTATTTTTATTTGAAATTAAGCATTGAGTGCCGTGACGTCGCGATAGTCCTCAACGCAGAATCCGAATGCTCTTATCCGCCATTATTAATTTTTTTCGCGTATCTCCCGGTTTGAATTCACTGTTCTAAACATTCTGTGAGGACTGATGGTCTGCGAATCGTCTTGCAGCGAAACTGCCTTCCTCATACGATTTGAGATTGTACCGGAGGTTCGACCTGGTTATACCAAATGTTTTGGAGGCCTTCAATGTGCCCATCTACTTCGTTTACACAGCAGCCTGCATGCTTGTGATATCCCATTGCTTCCTGCGTTTCTTTTCCAACATTGTCAGATAACGAAGCAACTTCAACAATGCTCTGTTTTCCTTCCGCTGACACAACGTAACTTATTGCTCCCAGATACTACGTTCCTCACGATAGTCGCTGCCATATATGTATGTCAGTCGTGTACTGAAGAATAAGGGTGACGATTCGAGTAATGGAAACATCTGGTATATTCTAGAAGAGTAGTAACACGACGAAAAACCGATGCGAGGTATCCGCGTCATCTCTTTCTGGCGTCGACACTGCTACTACCTGCATCATAGGAATATATTTGCAAGTTGGCCCATAGGCAATACAACAAGGCGAACGTATGCTCGTTATGTCCAACCTTTCTCCGAAGAAAAGTTGTACTTCGTGATATTCGTTTGGCCTCCAAAACCCTAGGCGGTATTAGGTACTGTACAGTACATGGACGAAATCTAGTACAGTTACACTGCTATCTTTATATTTCTTATAAAAGAAAATATTCGATATATCTATCCAAAACTAGAATATCGAAGATAAGACAACCAGCAATTTACAAAGAGGAAGAAGAGGAGTCATTTTGTTTTATTCAAAGTTATCTCTATTCCGATTGAACTAACCTCCTCGTAAAACCCGTTGTGTTGACTATACGAAATAACGTTTCACGGCGATAGGCCGAAATGCCAATGGATATTTGTTTCGTAGGTTGGCATAAACCAAAAACCAACTTTTTTGATAGTCAAAACCGCGCTGGTGGTACTAGTGTAAATCCAGCTTTATACCGTGAACATCCGAATAAAGATTTAAAATTTTTGTACATCTTCAATCTTTAGCTCATTGAGTAAATTACTATACACCTCATAACTTCCTTTTTAATATCCATTTCTTTCTTTCCTTCTTTTTTATCGTACTTGTACTGTACTTGTTACTTAGAAATAACAATGACGCAGTGATACGAACGCATTTTACCAGTGCTGTGTCCTGTAATATAGCGAACAAACGGTTCGATACACTTAACAAATCACAGAGTGGAAAGTCTAACTTAACTTGTGAGAGTGTAAACAGTTTTGCGGAACTCGCACCATGCTTCCGACAGATAATCGAAACAATTATTGCTAGCAACGTAAACTCTTATAGAAGCCGCCTGCGCGAGATCGGTAGAAAGCGACTGGACAGTGTATATGCACCCTAAAAGAATCGATTCGTAAACACATATTAATGCAAAATTCTCTAAACTAAATTACTTGAGAATATTATGTGAATCACATAATAAGTTTAGTAGTTTTGATGGAAGCGCTATTTCTCTTAAGTCACACAATTATCGACGAGTTGAGGTTGATTCATACTATCAGACAAGGAACGACACGACAAATTATTATTTTATTAAATTTAAATTGTTATATTCACACTGACCGTAGTCGGAACGGAAAAAAAAAACACACCACGACAACGACACGACCTACCGACAATCCTAGAAGGAATGGTTGTCGTGTCTGTGAACGTCTTTGACACGCGGAAGCAGTATACTGTAGTGTGAACAATTTTGCGATTACGAATCGTCACGTTTGCGTTGTAAAGATACATTATATTTTAGTATTTTCGAAAAATGGACTGTGAAAAATTAATAGACGTTGTACGTGAATATCTAGAACTTTGTCTTCAAATCAAATATCATATCCAATGTATAGCGAAAACAATCGGAAAGAAAATCTTTGGTTTAGAAAAAATCTGATGTTCTCCCTTTATTTTGTGTTTATTCAACATTTTGTTTACCCAAATATGTTTTATTTTCATTATGGTTTCATCTTCATCAAGTAACACGGCTATTATAGTCAAATCTTTGGTATAAAAGTTACTGATCATGTTTAGATAGCAACTCTAAAGAAACTGGCAAATTGTTTTGATGCGTTATATCGTTATGTTTCTAATTATGTAAATATTCCAAAATTTATCGTGTCTTTGCCGATCTGTGACGTGTCGTTTTCTTGTCCGATAGTGTGAATCCATTTTTGATCGACATCTGTCTATTCTAATGTGTGGAGCTGATTTTAGAAAGCTCGACGCAGATTTAAAATACTTCTGTTAATATATTATAGTTAAAATGTTTTTTGTTATATTAATTGGTTTTTTATTTTGGTTAGAATTGTTTTATTTGTATAATGTCTTCGTCAGATTAATAAATATGTATTTGTTATTTATATTATTTTTTTACAGAAGGTTGTGAAATTTTGTTAAAGAAAAGTATAATAAAAGTTACTTAATAAATGACTCGAAATGGTGGGCATCCCTCAAAGAAAACAGTTGAAAAAAACAGTTAGAGACAATAAAATCAAAGTAGATTCAATGATACTATTGGATAATCGCTGATCATAGGTAACATCTGCGAAAAGTTGACAAATCTAAGATACGTATGAATATATCCACACGAGAAAAGTCTGTAAATACCTATATAAATATGGAAGGAGATTAACAATACATTGAATAATAGATAAATAAACATAAAAATTATCGCTTCATAAGTCAAAAATTATGCTATATCGATAGGAATGGAAAATCTACATGAACTATATAATGTCTAAATCTATATCACTTAATTATAACAGAATACGCTTATTGTACGAGTATTGACGATATTGTTATCGGTCGTCTAATGTTATCAGAATTGGCATGACCAAAGCATAAAGTTAAAAAAACACATAAAACATTTTTTTATTGTAATAGGAATTACGGTTATACAATACTTATTTTCAACTATTTTTAAGTTATCTTATCGCGAAATCAGTCTCAACATTGAGTTGATAAGGCGTAATCCTTATCAGTTTTAACCAGCACTTTAAACATTAAACGTTTATCATTTTTATCGTTATTTGGTCGCAGTACAGTGGTTTAAATTGCCGAAATTTGTTACTTCGTTCATCTCTAGCTATTGCTAAAGATGGCATTGCGTCGAATAAATACTCCTCAATATTTTATTAATATATTTTTAAAATAAAATTAATAATAATTTTTCTATCTACTTTTATAAAAACATACAGTATTTGTATATATTTTAAATTGGAGAATAACTTTGTTGTCATAAGATTAACTTGTACTGTACTGTACATCACTAGAAAAATTAATTTATTAATTAAATTCATTAATATAAAATATTCATTTTTTGTAAACATTATACTCTTTTAAAATTATAACTGAATTAAATAAAATAACAAAGGAAAACCACTTAAAAGAGTAACATTTAACTTTCAATATAATTCAGCCGTTTAAGTAATAAAGTGTTATCAGTTATGTAAATGATTAGAATGCGTTTTCAAATAATAATTTTGTATAAACGTTGAATTAATAATGCGAAACTAGTTTAATAGAATTTCTAACATCACTTGATTTGTAATTATAATTTGTCAGTATTTTGTAAAACATGATCTATTATATAGCTTAAATATGAAGAGAGAATTCGTGTAACAGTAATCCATTGTAAAACTTATTCATTATGAACATTTGATAATTAAATTTTAAATTTGCGCAAATTATATTCTAAAATGCAGATCCATTTTCCAAAGGAATAGAGATGCAAAGTATATAATATTAAATTTACTTTCCATATCAATTCTTTTATACAGATAATTAATACGAGACTTATGATTTAGAAAATGGAAAGTAATTAAATGACTTCAAACTTTAAATACGTTTATTTGCTTTTTAAAATAACTAAGTAAGTTTCCAAAATTTAATGGATAAAACATGGTTATTATTTAACATCTATTAATTTTATATAATGAAATAAAAATTTATTTAAT
>NW_019385401.1:265712-280153 GCF_000671375.1 Centruroides sculpturatus
AACGAAAATGAAAATTTGCTTGATAATTCAACTACGCTTGTTGGAGAACAATAAAAACACTACACTCAACAAGCCACCAATAAAACTCAACTGCCTAACCTATAACCAAAGTCTCCTTTTAATTTGTTTTTTAAAAAAAGCGCTTGACAAACTTGCCCCGCATGCCGAAGTTGCCCCGATCTCCCCTAATTTTTCGTCTTGGATATGTCGAGTCCTGTTCCTCACCTCTAGGTTACCCCATTACAATCTGGTCAAACCTATGATGGCCTATAATAAGCCCTCTTAGTGTCCACAGAGCAATGGAAGTAAAAGAATCTAATATATGTATTATAAAGCGTTAACTAATTTATTTCTTTCATACAAAAATTAAACTTTACACAAGATTTATTACTTGCACAAATAGAAAAATATGTTGAATCTTTTATAGTTTATAACGTAGTACTAAGGTATTAACAAAATTGAGACTACTCTATACGCATAAATATTTTTAGAGATTATGTCTCAAAAACTCATTACAATCGATTTTGATATTATTTTTTAATTATAAAATTTCTGATTAATTTAAAACTAACAAAGAAGAAAATACAATTTAAAAATTAATACTTAGATATTTCTTTCTTATTTTATATTTCATTTTAAAAAGTTTATGTTTGACTTTCATTTTAAAAATTTATTCTTTCTGTTTTATTATATTCTATATATATATAATTCTTAAGATAAATCATTTATAAAGTTTATGATCGCATGGCTTAAATATAATGTATTCATTTTCTTTCATACAGATTATTCTAAGAAAAATAAAATATATTATTGTTAATTTAATAGAAGTTGTCTGCTTTATGTTTCATAATCGATCATTTTTAATGTTAGTATAAAAAAGTCGAAGTAATTATTTCCAAGGCTATTTACTTTATCTATTTAAATATGTATATAGTGACAAACCTGCATAATTGTCTCATAAATTATTTTCTCTTCTTTCTTTTGTATAATGACTTTAAAAAACATTAATATTTGTATAAAAATATAACTATATCAAAAATATTCTTTAAGCATTTGAATATTTAAAAATATTCATTAAAAATTAATAAACAAAACAGTAATATTTTATTCTACCAATAATCATTTAATAAGTAGATTTATTGCTACATTAACCAAAACTAAATGCATAATATTTTTATGCTTTTATTTTGTTATATTATTTTCTATAGTTAAGCTAATATCGATTTTATATTAATATTATTTTATAATACAAATAACATTTCATTTCTAAGTAAGAATCTTCTTATAAAGATGCATTAAACCAAAGAAATGCACAACTAAAAAGTCTTTACTTGTAATCCAAAAAAATCCTGGCTACTTCTATTAAGCTATATATATAAGTAGACCATTTATATGATTAATCAAAGAAAATGGTACCGAAATAGATATAAATCATCAAATGGCATAAGTATAGTAGAAGCTAATCATGTAAGAACGGAAAGATCTGAAAATAGAAAAATCAGTTAACATTATGACTATTATTAATTCCTCTTATTTTTAAACTTAACTTTCAAAAAGTTTCAAAGTTTGAATTTATATTTATCTTACAAATTTATCATTATATAAGTTTTAATTAGATATTTATTATTTATTTTTCTTTATCATAATGACAGAAAATTTAAAATTTACAATAAATCTCCGTTTTATAGATTTGTATAGACATTACATTTTAATCAATAAAACAGAGATTCACTGTAAATATACATGTATGATAAACCTCAGTTTTTACAACTGTATAAGTTCTATGTTATGATATTATGAAATGCCATGTTTAAGCCATGTTTTTTGTTGGTCTTCATGTTTTTTGTTGGTCTGTACTTTATGTGTTGATAATAGTTAAATTGTAGCAATGTAATGCTAATTAATGGCATCGAGTTTGTGAAAAACAATGCAGTTCGCTGAACGAGAAATTTGAAAAATTGTCGTTAAGTGAGCCGTTCTTATTTCCATAAACTCAATGCCATTAATTTTCCTCTACTAATTAAATCGTAAAACTGCAAATCTATTGTATATACATACAAAAATTTTACTTAAAATATCAAATTAAAGTCACTTTACTATAAAATTAGACATTCCTACTTCGACAATATTTGAAATAAAATATAAAATTATAGTAATTTGTTATTTTTCAAAAATATAATGAAAAGATAAATAAATCTCTTTGGGAGAAAATAAGTAAAACGAATCGAAATTTAAATTTATTATGTTTGTCTGTATAATTTTAATATGATTATCAAAAATCTTTCTACGACAGTTTGACGGAATCATAACAGAACAAGAATTAAAAGAACAAAAATAATTTCTACAGCCTTATATATTGTTTTGATATATTCATATTTTATAGAGTAGTCTTCGCTTCTAAGACTGGTACAAATTTTTTATTATGTCTGTATGAAAAACTCTATATAAGTGTAATAATTTTTGTTACTTAATTATGTATATTATCTCTGTTAATATACTGAGCCAAATTTAATTTGTGACACTTTTCCAGAAATTAATTGAAGTCCTAAATAAGATCTACTGTAGGCTTATATAAAAATTAAAGTTTAGTTAAACGATGTTTATTTTATTTAATATTATTAATTTCATTTAAAAATTATAATATATATAAACAAAATATTATGTTATATTAATAAACCATCAGTCATTATTCTTAATGCATTTCAATCTCATTGAAGTAGTTATTATTCACTTCTGCATAGAATTTTGAATTATTTCGATTTCGAATTTATATTCTCTCAACCTTGCAGTAAAGATATAGAAAACAGATTAAAAGCCACTCTACCACTTTCAGCATAAGTTAAAACGCATTATTGGATTATTGTTAACTTCACACAAAATTTGAAATCGATTTGACGTGTGTTTCAAACTTCGTAGAATCGGTAAATCGGTAAATGGATGTGTAACTGTACAAATTTAATGGCAATATACACAGTCTCTACTACAATTAGGATCCAATAGTTTATGACCATTCCATAATAGTGAGCATTTATTATATTTAATTTAAATACAGATTGAAATCTAAATTTATCTCTTTCACTTTGCAAATATAGGCTGATGTCGGTTAGCAGTGTAAATTTTGCATTGATCTACATTAATTATATTAAGCTTCATAGAAAATAAAATAGTATAATATCCGACTATTCTGTATTCTGAAAACGAAAAAATATATTACATGAGAATATATAAGAATGATGTCTAAAAATGTTTTTTTATCTTGATAATTTAAGTTATTGATGTGTGTTATCTTTAAATTTTTACTTATTAACAACGTTATAATCATCGAAAAGTTTGACGGTTTTCTAAGATTAAAGATTAAATCCAACATCATTAGTTTTGCAAAACAATATTGTCAAAAGCTTAATTTTTAAGGATCCAATAAATGGAATCTTGGCAAAATTGTTAATATTTTTCAATTTCTTAATACCTAAATACATCGAACTTTCTCACTGATTTTCACTGAAACAAGTTCGGAAGCTAAACTGTTTTATGTAATGATTATTTCCAATTTGTGCGTACAGTTTCGGTATTTTTTACAGATTTTTTAATAACATCTTTCGGAAATAATAAGTGAGGTTTGTAAATATCTCAACTTTAAATTATAATTATTTAATAGATGTTAATAGTTATCATTGGCTAATATATTATAAAATTTAATGTAACAGTACTCAAATTACTGTAATATTGATAAAACTGAATACAGTCAAAGTTAATTAAAGTTTTATTATAAATTAACTGCTGTTGTTGTAATTAATATCCATTTCTCTCTCTCCACATCTCAACGTATGTATTTATAGGCTTGTAGAGTATATATACGACTTAAATGAGCAGATATATATTCGCACTGCTATTGTTACCCATTAAATAATTTAATGATCCGTACTCATTAATCATAATTTATGTAAAATCTATAATTGGCCGATCACTTTTATTGAAATTGAATATAATTGAATATAAATGCATAAACTATTATCATATTAACTTAATAAACGACAGAAATAAAAGAAATATTTACTATTTAAATACTTTTGGATTAAAAACAAAATTAGACTATTGTACAGGATGAAAATCAACATGATTTTCAGTAATAAATACATTGTGACGTATATAAACCGTATTATTTTATTTTTACATTTTATTAATCAAATACTATCGAGTAAATCATAAATTAGAAAAATTTATTATTTTAATCGATGAATAAATTATAATAAAAAAAGTCATGTAAAATACATTATATCTCACTTTGTCTGTTATAAATTTCTATATATTAGCGTGAAATGCCGTAGTTTTGTTGGTCACTTCAGTGAAACAAGAACCCATTAACTTAGATCATAAAAGTCATTTCCACTGTATTTGATATGTTAATGAAATAAAGAAATAATATTCTAAATATACTAAATTTTGTTTAATTTTTTATATTTTAACGCTTGAAGTTATNATATCCTATCGTTAACCATTAAACAGTTGTTACGTTAAAAAGCGTCTGAGTAAGTCACTTCCGGTGCGTTGTCTCTCCTTCTATCTCGACTCTGATCGCTCCGTTACGCGACCGCTCGCGTGACCTAAATAACGCGGCTTCCGTGTCCGTCGAGACGCGGTGGTGTCATCCTGACAGGGCACCAAAGAGGTGCCGACCCTTCGGTCACACAATACACGCCTTGCTTTGCTATAACAGCATGTAGACTTTCATGTGCAGCAATGTTTCTTTAGTTATAGTGCACTTTTATTTTTTGTATTGTTTAATTTTTTATATTTTAACGCTTGAAGTTATTCTAAAATTTGACTAATTAATCTGTTAAATCTTCAGAAAGAGTTTTAGAAATTTTTATTCGTAGCTATTAGATATATGAGCAAAGAAACTGACTTGAATTGAGGTGATAAGGTAACACAACACGGGTGAACTGCCAAGGAAGATGCCTCTCGGAAGAACTTACCATTGGAATCTGCTCTCTATTTAGGTGTTAGACACGCGAATAAAAACCCATTGGTTAGGCGTCCAGACCATTGATTAGGAACGAATTCACGACCTGTTAAAATTCTACCAGTGTACAGTGGTTTTATCCACTCGGTCACCAGTAAACAGGAAAAGAAATTGGATCGGATTGGATTAATAGTATAAAGCATGCAAACATGGGCGATTTGCCAAGGGGAAGATGTTTCCCGGAAAAATGTTTATGGGAAACTGGCCCTTATTTGCGAGTTACGGGAAAAATTTGAAAAACTCCGTGCCGCAAGCCTGTTGATCTGGCGCGAACCCACAAACAGTGTTCAGTGGTTTTATCTACGGTGCCACTGGTAGGTCACAAAGAAATTGAGCAACCATGCTTTTAATACGTGTTATCAAATATTTTATCTAGTATACAAAAATAGCACTTTTAACTGTAACGAAAGGATTTGCAAGAATTGAAAATCGTTTATTAAGTGTATTAAGGTGAATTTTCTTCTAAAGACTGGAACTACAGAGAGACGTTTTTGCTGAAATATGCCTACTTTATTTTTCTATGGTGCCGCCTTTACAAAAGCATTTCGGACTAAAGGATGTTATCATAAAAATAACTTCGGCAAAACATTCGCAGTGGGCTTCTGTCTTTGGAAGAATATTCACCTTAGTTTAATATAATTTACCTGCGGGTTCAAGGAAAAGGATTAAATATTAATTACATCTCGAGAATCAAAATCTGTTATGGGTTTTTTAGAAATGTCTTAACATATTTTCCAAGAAAATCAGTCATAAATTCACTCATTAATTATTGAAATATAATTTATTTCTGGTTACTACACATAATATTTCATGATTATTACGTGCTGTAATAAAATTATCGACATCAGACTCATCGTTGTGAAGTTATCATTGTATGAATTATTAACTCCAATTTTGTATAAATATTTAACTATGGAATTTTCAGTTTAATATTAGGCCTATATACTTAGATAAATTTGAATTATCTCATTAAATAATAGCTAATTACAATTTACAATGTTATACATAAATGTCAATTATAATAATGTATGATTGTTTACTTCAATAATTAAAGACTTAAACTATAATTTGTAAATGCTAAATTTCTATATTTTATCAACTTTTAATGTAAACTTATTTATATAAATCTTAACGAAATATTAGTGATCTAGGATTATATTTGTATATATTAGTTTATTATTGAAAAATTAATAAACTGGAGCTAAATTTCGTTTGTAAATTAGAATAATCATCATTTCTTTAAAACATTTTAATAACAGTATACGTGTTGAAAAAAATATAACTTATAATTAGGCAGGGTCTGAGAGAGATAAGATAGGCCTAAACAAGAAAATGTAAGGCTCTATCTCTTTTCGAAAGTCATATATGAAAATATATGAATAAAATTATTACAATTAATACAAAATAAAAAGCAGATTTATCACCATTCATTAAAGGAGATATCACTTTCACATCATGGATTTTTTTTTATATAAAAGATGAAATATTGGAAGCTTCTTTATGTTCGCAGTCTATGTCAAATGACCTTTCAAGTCCCCTTTATCTGAGCTTATAACCGGAAAGAGTAATTGTTTGACCAAGCCAACGTGACATTTGTACTTGCAGCTAAGAGAACAAAGCGCAAACATGACATTTATAGTCAGAGATCTCGAAACATTCAATATACTAAAATAAAATTTTGTATTTTTTCTACTGTTTTAGTGAATGAATAGTGTTTGGACAAGTATCCAAAATCTCAATCATATACAAAATATGAAGTATTTCATCTGTATACTTGATTCGAAATGATAAATTTCATAGATTGTCTATCGATAAACAGTCATTAATCTATCTATTTATCGAATGCAGCATAATATAAGAGTAATTAATTAATAAGAATTTGTTTACATATATTTAGATCTATAAAGCATCTCACGTAATTAATTAAAGAGATTAAATTGCTTACTCCATTCTAAATATAAGCTAAAAGCTATCATCCTGTCGGATGATACTTACGTACAAAATTTTTAGGTTTAAATAAATGATAAAATATTAAAGTTTTAAATTTAAATTGTCAAAATATACCAGATAAACAAAAATAAATTAAAGAAATATTTTATCGTAGATACGATTAGAAAAATGAAACTCGTCGAAAGAAAACAAAAACATTAAATTTGGATTTTATAATAAAATTTAAAATATAAATTTAATATAAAATGTAAAATTAAATTATATATATTTATGTATAAATATAATATATCTTTAGCGTCGTTAGAGTCAACCACTGTGGTCCTCCTATAATTGTTGACGTTAACCGATTACTTCAAAGAATACGATCAAAGAATTTTGACTTCAAAGAATATGATCAATTCAACGTTAAATATGTTTCTTGCAACTAAATATTTATTTCAAGGAAAACCTGAATAATAACAAATCGTAAATTGTTATATTATAATCAGAAGAAAATAACGTTTTATTGTTCCAATGAGAATCTAACTTTTGAGGAATCGAAGAAATAATACAAAAATTTAAATACTGGATAGCCGCAATTAATGTAATTCTATTCAACGTTGTCCAAAGAGATATTTAAGCAGTCCAAATGCAATCAAATCTGGTATGATAACATCTCAGATAAAGAAAATGGGAAGGCCATTTCCGTAAAATAATTACTACCAAAACTGACCACTATGATATTTTTGGTTCTGCAAGCAGCAAAAAAAAACAGTTTCGTTTGAAGGGACATTTATGGGTGATTTATCGATGACATTATTAAAATTTAAGTCTTGAAATGCATATGAGAAGCATCATAAAGGATCAATTACGATTGCCCGTTAAACTCCCTCTTCATTCCTTCAAGTTTTACACCTCCAGAGTGGGGACAACATTTTATAATATCCCTGCATCGCTAAGGTATCTATATAGTATGAACGTCTTGTAGAAATAAAATGTTGCTTGCAGCACTAAAAGTGAGATAGTGGTGCGTTTTGATATATATATATATAATTTTTACGGAAATGTCTTCTAAATGTCACTATACCAAATTTGGTTGTATTTGGACTGTTAAATATCTCTCTACAGTCTAGAATTTAACATTAAAAATTAAACATTAAAAGTAGCAGTACTTAAATTACGATCACCAGATACGTTAAAAATTTTAAAATACGAATCTCTTGTTATTATTTTTAAATTAACGTTATATATCATAGCTTTGCAATTGAAGAGTAAATCTGTAAATAAAAAGAAAAAAATACTAGAATTAGAAAAAAGAATCAAGTGAAAATGTAATAAAAAAAAAGTTATTTTATCAAAATGTCTTTGTGTATCACATAACACTTGATATTTATATTTTTTTATTTTTTATTTACTGCATTTCGATTCAAAGTATTGTATTAAATATGCAATACATTCGGAATCAGAGAAAATGCTTACTAAAAAGATTTTAATTGTGTTACTAGTAACACAATTAAATTCCAATTTAAATACATGTAATAACTTGACATTTTTCTATTCTAAATAGAAATTTGATGGAGTTATGTTATAAAACATTTAAAATCAATTTCAGGAATGAATTAAAAATCAAAATTTTTTAAAAAAATTTATTATATTCAAAAATAATTACCTCGCCTTCAACATACTTTTTACAACGATTCATCCGATTCAAGAAACGTAGAAAAAATCGGCATCTTTCAGGAATCGCAAAGTTTTTTGACATGCCTTATTTCACATCTATTGACTCAAAGCGCTCTTTTTATAAAAGTATTTTTTTAGCATTGGAAAAAAATGTTATTGGGAAGAATAGAATCAATGCCAGATTGCCCGTTAGGCATATAAAGTACAGTACATACTATTTGATAAAAAAAAAGTAGAGCAATTTTACTGTTACAATTGTATGGCATAATTTACAAGTAATTTTGCAGCTATAAATAAACTTTACTAGTTTATGATGTTGTAAAATTAAGAGGGACCGCCAACTGTGGAGAAGCCTCCCGTCTTCTTTGCCTAGGGTCTCAGGAAAATCTGAAAAGAATTTCAAAGTTTAAAAGAAAATCATCTTGAGTAAAATAGAATTCTTATAAGACGAATTATAGAAACTTTTGCGAAATATAATAGATTTTGAATTTTAAATTATTCTCTGAATTGGCGAAATCATTGGAGAAAATGAGATCATCGAAGGTCGAAATGATTACTTTAACAAATGTTAAATAGATTTCTTTATAATAGAATACATTTTGACTTTTTTAACTATTCCGGAAACTTTTTGAATATACCTTGTAAATAGTTTCTATTTTATTACATTTCAAACGGGAAAAACATCTATAGAACAACAATATTACGAAATGAAAATCAAATATTCAAGATAATGCGCTTTAAATATTGAATGCTAAGAATAATTTATTAACTCTATGAAATATAAATAGGTTTCTACGAAAAAATATGTTTTTTTGTGATTTTAGACCATTTATAAATTATTTTTAAACTTCGTTTTATTTTATGTTTGTATTGAAAAATCGCATAACATATATTTCGTGTGAAGACCACCATTCCCTCCCCCACCAAAAATTGTTGTTATTGTATCTATCTATAGCCTATATATAATAGAGACGGGTTGATAATAATAATCAGCGCAGAGCCCAAACAGTTAGGGTACGTCACGAGAACGTACACTAAGAAGGAATTTTTCGAAATTCCCTCCCCTCAGGCGGAGAGAGACAGGATTAAGGCTTCAACAATGAAAGTGTTAACAGTAACCAAAATAATCGATTAATAATGATGGGGACTATCAGTGATCATTCGACGTTATCACCATCTAAAGTCAAGGAAGAGTTAAAACGGTTTCGCTACGGTAATGACTCAGCTCAAAAGTCGAACCAATAATAATAGTAAATCATATGATGACTCTCCTGCGCTGAAAGGTGTATAAAAGAGGCCCAAATCCAGGCATCAGAGAGCTCCTCGGCAGATAACGGTAAAAAGCACCGGCCTTGCCAGACTCCCAACGAACCATCATATACTAGAAAGGCATCAACGGTGGACCTCATCGGCAGAGAACAACAGTAGACATAAGTGGCCCCGTCCCGCAATAATCGCAAGGAAATTTCGACTAGAAGCGAACGCCATTTACCGGCGGACATCAATGAAGAACCAAGCAAAAGGGAAGAAGGAACTAGATCAAGAGACTGACCAGCCCTACAAGAGAAGACGGCTCTCTTTTTCCTGGTATGTTCTGGTTCAGATACCCCTGTTAGGCAGCCCCCTCGTTTTATAGATAGAAATAAGCAGATTTCTTGAATCGGATTTTAAGAATGCTATCCAGAACATAATTTTCGATAATAAACTCTTGTTACTTGTACAGTATTTGACTTTGCATTCATCCTCCTGAGATGCTCTTTCCTGGACTTCGGAGTGGCTCTTACCCTCGCGCCTTAACTATCTGTTTGTATCAAAACCGGCGGTGTGTCCGACAAAATACATCTGGTTTCAGAACCCTACCCTAACTTAACGTAATCTAACTTTTGACGGCCCCCTGACCCTCACATTCGGTTAAATTCGGAATTTTGTATCTAAATAGAATTGTAGGATTTGATCCGATTATGTCAAATAAATAAAATCCAGCTATATATATTTAAAGTGACAAATATTTTTTTTATTTTTAAAAAATGGCTGACGAATTTATACATTAAAAAATACGTAGAAGAGACTAAAATGTCTTAATTTTTCCCATGCCAAATCACCAGTCTATTCTACGTATTTTTTTTTAATATGTAAATTTTTCAGCCATTTTTTAAAAAAAGAAATTATGTATTTTTTAATCGTTGGCTTGTCACCCGTGAACTTTTTAAACTATTTTGCATATTTTTGTAGAGGCGTAGCCTCTAATAAGAGATTGTCTCTGCAATGGAGGACTGTTGTTTGTAGTGATTCAACATGGCGAAAACGAAGACATTTTAGTCTCTTCTACGTTTTTTTTAAAATGACAAATACATTGATTATAATCTCAAAATATATTTTTAATTTATATTAAAAATGTATTTTGAGACTATAATCAATGCCCCAATAATTTCTGTGTAGTCTAATGTAAACACTTCGTTTATTTATTTTCAAAAAGTTTCAATAAATTTTTGATATTAAATAAATAGAAATGTTTATATCAATATATTTCGTAAATACATTAATAAATTGTTTCGAAAATTATTGTTGATAAATTAATAATGAACTTATAAAATCATTAAAAATGATTTCTACAGCAGAACTTAATACTTTAGCTGAAGAAAACTGTTTTCTTATCAAGTCTACTGTTGTCATTATTAAGGGATGTTCGGGTAAGAGTGTGCACCCAAGGAAAAAACGTTCATAATTACTAAAAACTTTATTAAATTGAAATTTGTACAGGTGATATGTAGGGGAGGACGGGGCAACTTCGGCACAGTAAGAATAATTTAAATTTAGTGTAACAAATATTGCTGTAAACTGAAAGAAAAGCTTTGTTTATTGTCTACTAGGATGTTACCTTACTATAGAACTGGTTAAAATCAGTTTGGAAATAAAAATAATCATAAGAATAATAACTTTATAAAAAACTATAATGCTCGACAACTATAATGGGGCAAGATAGACTGGTATATAAATTTATGTTATTGTATAATTGTAATATATTGTAATTAATGTATAAATTGGAATTCACTATTAAATCAAAGAAATGCAAGTTCAAAAATTTATTTAATATTATAACAACGAAATTCGAGTTAAAAGACATATATAAGTAAAGTAAATGTAAACAAAAATTAATTACAAAAAAATCAAACACATAATCATTGAAAACATCCAAATGCAAGTTAAAAGCAGTAATTAAATATGCTTAACAGCAAATTGTTTATGCCCTACACATATCGCGATTAAATTGAACCAACTCATTTGCTGTATAGTCCACGAGCCCACAGTTCACACTCGCAGCACATAATCCACTTTTCCTGAATAGTTCCATATTGTTCATTGCAATATATGCAATAAGTATATTCATTATTTTCCGGTTCTTTAGGACTTTTCTGCCTCTTTCTTTCAGTGAACTTCGAATCCAATTTCTCCAAATCCATTGCCCTTCTGCAAGTTCCCGATTTTTTAACTTTAGCTTGGCTTCTAGTGTGGCTTTGTATGAGGATCCAGTTATTTATTCTGCTTGTTGTTTATTGTTTGCGACCAAATCGAACCATAGCAAAACACGACCAGGAACAAGATCGGCAACACCGCCGAAAATTCCCCAATAGTCATGATTTAGAAACATTAAGTGGAACCCTGAGAATAAGGTACCAAGGCCACGATCAGGCCACGTGAATAATTTAACGTTTTATCCTTCTAATAACTTCTAATTTAACGTTTTATCCTCCATAATAACGAAAATAACTTTCGTTATTATGGAATTATAACAAAACATGCCAATTTTATATAAATGAAAGCAAAATATTATAAGAAATTGAATGAAACAGACAACTTATTAGATATTTCAACTATGCTTGTCGGAGAACAACACAGACACCATACTCAACAAACCATCATTAAAACTCAACTGTCTAGTCTCTAAAGAGAGTCTCATTTTATTTTGTTTCAAAGAAAATTTAATTGACGAACTTACCCCGTCCTCCCCTATGTCTCGTTTTCTTGAAACAGTTATAAGGAAATTTGTGTACAAAAGTTTAGAATAATATAATAATTATACAGGTAGGCCTCCTACAACGCGGTACCTTTACAACGCGTTTTCGCTCCAACGGGGTTGGAAAAATGCGGAAATTTTCTTACAACATGGTACTTTTACAACGCGGTTTACGGTATTTAGAAACGAATTATCTTCACATAACAGAAAAATCGCAACGGATCACGTGATACGAGCCGCAGTTCGGCAAACAAAGCTAAAAGTCTTTGAAAATAGCTGTTTGTGGGAGTTGCCATGTTATCCCCTTGAAAGTTTCAGGGGAAGACCGGTTTCTAGACAGATGTGCATCAGTTACCGTAAACACTCAAATATATCACTAAATTTTCCATCATTTATACTCTTTCAATAAGTGGGGACCGCAAAATGGTCCAAAATACAGTATAAACTTCTATTGGATGTATAATTTTAACAACATAGTGAAAGGAAGTTTTTTTGCGATTTTTACTGTCCACAAAACTGATTGAAAAAATTTTAGCCATAACAATGCCGAATGAAAAGAAAGGACCGTCGTTAAAAAGGAAATTTATAAATCTTCAAACAAAGATAGAAATTTTGGATCGAATTAAAAATCAAGACCGTATAGCTGATATCGGTAGACATTTTAATTTAAATGAGTCGACGATTCGGTCGGGAGAAAAGATCAGAAATTTGGTCGCATCTGGATCATCTATTCTTGCGGAAAATGTCGCTCGTCCGAGAGCACCTATAATGGAAAAAATGGAACAAGAGCTAATATTATGGGTAGAAGATATGAACAAAGAAACGCTGCCTTTAAATAAAACTGAACTTAAAGACAAAGCCTTAAAAATATTTGATTATTTAAAACAATGGGACAGTCGTCAGCTGATGAAACCAGTGTTAAATTCGTGGCTAGCAATGGCTGGTTTGAAACATTTAAAAAACCCCATTCAAACGCTAAGTTTTTCTCTTTTTAGAACCGAATCCCAGTTTTTGTATTAAGTTGGTGTCTCCTATAACGCGATTTCCCACAACGCGGTATTTTCAAGGAACGTATCTACCTCGTTGTAGGAGGCCTGCCTGTATTTAGAAAAGAAAAATGCAACTCGTCTACGTTTGGAGGACTAGGAGTATAAGAGAATTAGGGTTTATCATTTTCCGGTCCTTTGCTTGTCCCGGGATTTTGAAAAACAAGTGATTTGTTTCCCGGGATCCCGGGATATATAGGGGAAGGGAGAGCAAGATGGAAAGGGTGGGCAAGATGGAAACTACTTACCCACCCCGAACCGCGCGACGAAGCACCCAAATCTCCATGCACACAGAGACACCCGAATATCTTGTATTTATATACGGCGACTCAGACCGGTTGGTGCCACGAAGTGACGTGTGCAAGTATTTCTTATTTCGCAGCAGATTATTACGCAATCATTGGACTTTTGCAGTGTTATTATTTATACCTACAAGGTAAGTACAATAGACCCCCTATAAAACGGGTTCCTATGATTACGATTCCTATAAGACGGCGAAAAATTGCGACGGTATCCGTATAAAACGGTAAAAAAAACTCCTATAATTACATAAAACGTCATCGGGCAGCCGAACTACTTTCCGCCGTCCAGCGCCACGCTACGGAGAGATTACTATCGTCTGTACAGTATTATATATAAATTATATATAAATTAGGTACTGTACATATAATTATATATTAATTATATATAAATTAGGTACTGTATATATAATTATATATTAACTTAATTTATTGTAACTTTATTATAATTA
>NW_019385401.1:280432-298438 GCF_000671375.1 Centruroides sculpturatus
AAAAAAATATACGTATTTTGGAAATGTTGAGTCGGATTAGTCTAGAATCGATTAATTTTATGGAAGAAAACCTTTCAAACAGCCGTAGTCCGTAAACTTCACACGTGTCGGGCTGTGATTGGCAAGGACTCGTAAGAAATCGATTCATAAAGAATGGAACGTATCTACCGTCTTATAGGGGGGTCGACTGTATTACTATTTTGTTTTTATACAAAGTATCTATTAGGGATAAATTGCATGAATTGATATTTAAAGAAGAAAAAAATTCAAGGATTTTTAAAGCGTTGATATTATTATTGGCAATGGGAATTTGGGCAAGATGGAAAATTGCATTTTAGGGCAAGATGGAATAGTTTCCATGTAGCGAGCGCAATTATTTTGATTTCTGTTATCAATTTATCTAACTAATTGAGGATGTAATTGTTTCTAGATAATGAACAAGTATATGAGAAAGAGCAACAGAGGTTCTTGGACTGAAGAAACTGCAGATGGCGATGGATGAAGGTTTTGTGTATTATGTGGAGAACCATATGTGGAACCGCCCACAGGTAACTGGGTACAGTGTCCAGTGTGTTGTGGTTTGGCACATGAACTATGTACAGACACAAAAGATGGATTTTTTTGTGTGTCAATTGTAAAATGTAGGGATATCCTAGGTATTCCATCTTGCGTTCAGCGTGAGGGCAAGATGAAATTTTTGACGTTTTTACTTCATGATTCCTAATAGATTTTATGCTTAATATTAATTATTTTTAATTACGCAGTTTTTTTAACCATCTAAGATCTCTGTCGAGACTGATTAAAATAAAAGCTTTATATTGTGGTGTTTTATGTTTTTTTACATCATAAAGTTAAACCTTCCATCCTGCCCTCCCTTCCCCTAATTAATTATTTTAAGATATAAAATAAACCTTGAAATCGAATGATATAATTATTTTTTTATTTTTAAGCAATTTAATACATCCTGCGACATCCAAAATAATAATAATGCTGTGTAAAATATGTATTAAAAATTACTTTTGATTTACGTAGAAATTTTCACAAATAGAAAAAATTTATTAAAGTTTGTTGGAAACTGCTTATAAAAAAATGCTTATGATTTGAGTTAAAAATTTAAAGAAAGAAATAAACTTAGATAAAACTTCTAACTTAAAAGGTAATTTTCGTTTCTTAAATAAAGCATAATACAAATATTATTGTAATTTTTTATAAGATTTTAAAAAGCAAAGATAATCAATATTCTAATTACTCAATCTGATTCTTATTTTAGCCATGAAAAGTCCTGCTACCAAGAATTTCCTTTCCAATTCAATTGAAGTGGGTGGAATAGTCTTTAATGCATTTAAGAAAAGACAGATGTTACGTGTTTTTTCACCCGTAGCTTGGAAAGTTTCTAGTTCGTTTTCGAGATGCGTTGCAGTACTTCTTTTGCCGTCTAGTATTCTTGATTTGTCTACCTTGGCTGTTTTAATAGCTGCATCGAGCTTATAGCCTGATAACTCGGCAGTTCGTTTGACTTTAATTAATAGTCAGGTTTACGAAGAAAAACTTCATACTTGCCTACTTCGTACTTGTTTGTATCCTTGCCCAATTTGCACAACCTGGCATAATGTAGTTATTGAGCTACAGGGCATGATTAAAAATTAAGACAGCATCAGCGCAATTATTCAAGATATTACAGGTTCTGACAAGTAAAGAATTTTCGGAGTCCTGCCACAACCAGGCTACATACTGATTATTAACTATCTGTGACATGTCATAACGATCAAAAATTTTAAAAACTAATAAGCAGGCTTAAAATTAATAAATACAAATGTATTCACAGTTTATGAGTTTTAGAAAGTATAATAAATACTTTCTATTTGCAAAATTTCCTCAACCTTAACACAAAAGAAAAAGTAAACTTTTAAGAAATTTTCGGGATTTTCCAGGATATTTCCCGGGTTAAAAAACAGCCAGGATCCCATTAGAGAAATCCTAAAGAGAATGAAGTAAAGTTGAAAGAGTCCGCGCCTCAAGTTTGCTAACAATAGTCACATGTAAGAACCAACTCCTGCGAAGTAGGAGTACGCTCGTGTCAGCACTCTTCACATCTGTTACTTTGACCCAGTCTTCATCAAAATCACCCACACAGCCAAGACAGACACGCTTTCCTCTATCTACACGATCTTCAAAATCGGTGTTTAGTTTTTTAGTTATATATTCAATATTTCCTTTCACTTTAGTCTCCTTTTTTCACTTTCGTTTCATTTTTCATGCACTCTTGTAACTTTTCATGCGCTTTCTCTTTCAGCTTTTTCCAGAGCATCCTTAACAAGTGTAGGTGATAAAATTTCATATTTCTGTGACTTTTTCCCTATATCTTCTAAAAATACACGTGATTGATCTCGTGTATCAAGTTGATGTATGTATTTTATAATTACTAAGAGTAAGAATGTAAAATAAAAGTACTGTAAGTTCATTCAAATTAATTTTTTATTGATGACTTAATATCACAATATGTGTCGTACTATCAATTTATTTTGTCAAACAAATTAATCATTGGCTTCTACGGCCTTTTAAGTAAAGTGTCATTTGGAATGAAGGGGAAAAGGCAAGAAGTCAGTAAGAGTACTTAGTATTGGCTAAGTATACACACAGACTTATTCGAACTATCAATGCGTACAATTGGTTGATCTTGCACAGTTTCACAGAGGGAGGAAGATGCCATCAAATGTAACCATGACGAACTGTTTTTATTGAGTACATAGCTCTGGCTTACATGGTCCTAGAGTTTCTTTACACAGTAAAATATATTCACTCATCTAACAACTAAGAAATTCCTTAAGTATCACGAACAAAATTTACAATAATTATACAAAAAATTTTCACCTACCTATAAAAATTTTTCACTTGTAAACAGAAAGTACTCATAGTGTCATATTCGAACTAAGTTTTGGCTCTATGGAGGATTTACGACATACTGTTGACATTGTCGGAGTAATCACACAGAAGCGGGTAGACGATATAACTTAACAAATTGTAACAAATACGGCTGAAGAGGGACAGATAACCTGTCCTAAATGCATACCGTCTTCATAATAAATCTGTCTACCCACTTCTGTGTGATTACTCCGACAACGTCAACAGTATGTGGTAAATCCTTCAAAGAGCCAAAACTTAGTGTTCATAGTTTCATATTTTAACATTAGGATAAAAAGCAAATCACCAAAGAAAGTTCGAAGATACTGTATATGCAATGACATCGTCTGCAATAGCTACCTACTACTTTCCTTTCAAGTGTTTCCGGCTTATAGAAAATAGTACTTAGTACTTTTACAAGAATTTTCCTTATATCATTGATAAATTTGATATTAAATAATTAAGTAATTGCTTGAAATGGTTTAAAAATATAGCGCTCAAGAATATAGTAAAATGTAATTTTATTCAAATCAATTAAAATCTTCACTTTCCCCTTATTGTTTAATCAGAAAATGTAAATCAAATATGATATTAAATGAATATAAGCAAAAACTTCTAGACAAGTGCTTTCTGTGTAATATTTAATTTCTTTTCAAAAATAATATTGAATCAATTTTAAAAAGTTTTTTTTAGTGATAGTTAATATCGATTAGAGAAGCCATCAATCCACTGGCATAAATATTGTAAAGCGTACAAGAAAAAAGTTAATAGTTCTTTGCGTAATATATCGGCTTATACAATTGATTTTATCAGTACATTAATGCTAATTTGTTACTGTATAAAATGTATAATTAAAAATGTCTATAAAATTTAATTAATGCTATATTTGAAGACATTATTTCCCAATTATTTAAAGTTGTTTCATATTCATAAACAGCACTGTTAAACATTATTCATTTTTAAATTAAAAATAACCAAGATAAACTGTTTCTATCTTACATCAGTTATTTTTATTTAATTAAATGCATTTAAAGATTATTTAAATTTATTTTTAACTATTATTGAAATTTTAAAATATCAAGAACTATTGATAAAAAAGCATTTTGAAATATATTTTAATATTATAATTATTATTCTATTTTCTTGTAATTTTAACTTTTATAATTTTGAAAAATATTTCAAATTTTTAATTTTTGTTTTAATTGTAATTTTATGTATAAAGTTACAAGTGAATGATATAAACCAGCGTTTCTCAAAGTGGGCAATAACGCCCCCTTGTGGGCGCTGGAGGCTTTCAGGGGGGCAGTAGAAGGCTCAAAGAGAATTGGGGGGCGTTAAGGAAATATAGAGGGGCGACAACAGACAAATTCTATATATAAAAATTCGACGGAATATATATAAAATGTTGACATTTTATATAATTTTTATTTTTTATTGAAGGTCACAACTTGAATATTTCTAACACATTGACTTTTATTTTAGCTCAGCGTTTCTCAAAGTAAGCAATAACGCCCCCTTCTGGCGCGATGAATAGATCTATGATAGAGGCAGGGTATNCAACATAAAAAAACTCAATTTTAAGTTCTCACATTATTTTAAAAGTTAATTTCTATTTGAAAACTTTTTCGACTATTATCAATAATATTTGATTTATTGAGAAATAAGTTAGATATGACAGAAAAATATTTAGTCGACATTTAATTTATTTTGTTAGTAATAGTATTCATTTATTATAATACCGTAATGTCTTTCAGTCGAGCAACATTTTTACCTTAATTCATATTCTCCAATTAGAAAGAAATATTCTCTTACACGATAACCAATGATATAATGAATAAAAGAAAAGATAGAAGATAATATTCGATATTGTCTAATATAGAAATTTATCGCGTTGAAAGCGTTATACTGAATATTGTTTAGCGAAAAAGCGAACGGTTATGACATATTTGTTCATAAGTTATATATGAAGCAAATTTATCAAATATTTACATCGTCATACATACTATTTGTATTGAAATATATTCTCGAGCCAAATTCACATTCCAAGGTATTTAATAGTCTGCTTCGAAATAAGATTGATCGATACTGAATATTTTCCTGACCTTAGAGCAAATATTGAAATATTCAATATTTACAAATCATCTACAGAAAGTTTCCTAACTCTTATATCATTTAAAATAATTTAACAGTATATCGAACTTTGTTATATATTATTGACCTATAATACTTTAGAAAGAGTATAATATTATGTATTATTGTGTATTTGAAGACTAAATTATCACAATGTATATTATTGTATTATTAATGTAAATTATCACAATGTATATGTAAATTATAATGGTGAAACTTCAAAATCCTCTCTTGAACTGATTTATGGTGAATATCAAATTTTATAAGTATAATATATGAATATTATATAGTGATATTGCACAAATATTGTCTTTGAAGTATTTCTTAGAAAGAACTTTCGCATTATAATGCAAATATAAACACTAACGTCATAAGCCCATGAGCTGAAAATAAATATTTTTGTTTACATTGACCCACTCCGTTTAAAATCTTATATTAATAATCTTTTTATTCAAAGGAAAGTCAATAAAATGTAATTATAGAATATCTCAGAGAAGAGTAATTCATTATTATTCTAGATTTAAAAAAAAAGGAAAGAAAACTAATTATTATAAATGGATACTGTTTACTGATGTGGATGTATGAAGATGACAAATGAATGGCTGTGTATATTTATCTAATAATAATAATGCTTTATTAATTATTTTCGTTATCGAACATGAAACATTCATTTTAAAATCTGTTATTGAAATGGTAAATTAATTATAGTTCATATTAAATTGATTAAATTATATTGTCAAATTCTTTCATCTCATTGTTAACATTTTTTTAAAGATAATCATAGAATAATTTTTTTCCTTTACTTTGATCGATTGCTATTCAAATTTATTGAAAAACTCAGAATATATTGAAGATACATCTACGCCTTCGACTACTTTAGTAGTATTGTCGTAAATTTTTATTATATATGAAAAGTTCATCATTCAAAGATATTTTTTTTCTGCAAGATAAACCTAGGAAAAATATCGCTTTCAAAGCGAGATAAAATATATTTTATGAAATATAATTTACGAAATAACTTTATATATTCTATCTTAAAATCATATATTTAATTAATTGTAAGAATTTAATATTAATTTTTCTTAATTTTGTTAAGTTTAAATAAATATTTAAGCAGTCAATTAGGAAACAAATTCTGGAAAGAGAGCAAATTTACAGCTAGTGATTTAAAAAAGAAAGAAGCTTATTATCCTTTGAACATTCTGGGTATTGTTTGTTGTCGAGTGTTTCATCAATTAACTTGATAATCCATTTACAGCGCTGGATATATAAAAGAATATTTCTAATTTAATTCTGCGACCAACTAATTACATGTAATTAATGCGTAAAATGTTAAGGTATAAATCAGAATTTCTACTTAATAATAGAATGAAAAAATAATAAAGAATCAACAAAGTGAATAAGATTGCTAATTACCCTCTTGTAATTTCGAAGAATTTTGATGAATTTATTAAAAACTAACAAAACTTGTGAAATTACCCTTAAATTTGGATAATTGAAAATTATATCATTAATAATTTTAGTAATTCAATTTGTATGAATATATTTATGTAAATAAAATACCGTATTTGATTTAAAATTAATTACTCATAATTAAATTTAAATAAAAATTACATTGATTATAAATACTCTTTCCGAAAGTTTTTATATTAAGACTAATAATACTAAGTTAATTTTCTTTTTTAGATAATATAACATTAATAATAATATTTGAAAAAGTCTTTTCTTTTGAAGTAGGTCTGTCTTAAAATTAAGTGATAAATTGTTTAATATAAAAACGGCTTTATTTTTATGTTTATGATCCGATATTGAATTGTTCTATTCAAAGTCGGTTCATAAACACAAAAAAAAACCTAAGGAAAATGCTATTATAGAACACAATATTTGCAAATGACACATGTAGAAAATGGTACATTATCACGAAGTATCATATCACATCAAGATGCAAGTCTGCTAGCACATTTGCGATAGATTACTTACATAGATATAATATACTGTAACAAAATCTTGCAGAAAATACAAATTACTACACACTCAAACACTATAAATTCACACTAGAGACAGTAATAGAAAGTGCACATTACATCGTATCTAAAATAATATACTACGAAATAACTATAATTGCAGATAAAATAAACCACCCAACAAACTAATTTTTATTTTAATATTTGTTAGTAAATAAAGTAAAATCAAACATATCTTAGACATTCTCATTCCAACACCTACAACACGCAAATACCTTACTTGAAAAATCAATAAATGTACAGAACTCGTCAAGAAATAACGCACCTAGGAAAAGGGATGAGGTATATTGTGCGCATATCCTCTCATCTGCAAGTGTGATATCGCATACACTAAACAAACTGTGTAGAAATATTGAATTCTCATTATAATTTTCATCAGACAACAGAAATTAGTAATACTTAATGTGTCACGCAGTAAAAAACTTTTCAAACACAAATACGAACACTAACAGTATACAAACGTGATTAAAGAATTGTTTTTAGTATCAGACAGCTATATCTTCATTTATGTCCGACACAGCACTTAGCACCAGTATCAACGAGGTAGTATATTTGCGTTATCCTCTCAAAATGATAATATCACAGCAGTCTTTGCACCAAAATATAAAAACACCAGATTTAAGAGATTAATAACTAACACCTGTTATTAATTGATTTATTCCTTAGTTAATCTGAGATTTCAACCGAACTGTTTTTGGATATTAATTAATAACAATGTAATCGATATAAGAAACTTTACAAAAAAAAATTGTACGAGTTCATTAATTGTTTGATTTAATATTTAAATTAGAATAAAAAAATAGCATTCATCAGCAAATTAATTAATTAAAGTGAGAAGCTAAACTGTTCACTTATTTAATAAGAATTAGATTTTATACTAGATATGAATAATTTTCCAGAAATTTTAAGTAATAGCTAAAAACTTTTCTAAACCGTAGATAAAAGCTGATATGTTTGATGTACAGTATATGTATTTTTATTTTATTAATATTTAGGGAGGAATTTATTTAAAAAATAAAAACAATTAAATAATGATTATAAAATATAAGAAGACTACATACTTTAGTTTTATAGTTGATAAGATTTATGAAAAATCTATACAAATTATATATATTTTTGCATATATATTTAATTTACAAAATGAATATTTAACATTTCAAATAAATTTTACGTTTGAATATAAATGTTTTAAGATTTTTGTCTTATATATTTAGTTAAATATAAATAGTTTAATTGTTAATAGTTGATATAACTTAATTTAATTGAGGTAACAATTTTCATTTGTTTTTCTTTAACATTTTTTATTTATAAAATAAATTAAATAAAACTTTTATAAAAAGAGATGAAAGTCTTATGAAATATCGTACTTTTGTTCACCATCTTTATATAATATTACGTAATTTAAACTGTTATTTTTACACATGTAATATCAATTTAAGACACTGGAGCTTATGAGAAACAGAATGATTCGCTTTGCGACATTTTTTCCAGGAACCAATTTCTCGTAAAAGCGGGGATTTACTGCATAAAGAAAACGCTTTATGGCATATTTCATATCTAATTGTCATATTAAATATTTATATTTTCAGTGTATTATATAATAAAATAATAAAATCTTGTAATAAATAGTGAATAAAAATTTCCTGACATTACAAAACAAATTATGCAAGCTAATAGAAAATTCAGGCGAATAATAAAAATAAAGAGAAAAATATTTATTATATTCTACAATAAATCCTTTGCATAAATTCAAATGCGATAAATTTACGTGAAAATAAATTTTATTATATAGAAAAGTCCAAAGTTTTGTTTTATAAATGACAAATTTTGTTTAATGTAATCCGTATTTTATTAATAAATGTATTGTACTAATGTTCTTTCAAATATATTGAAATAGGATTGAATTCAATTTAATTTACTAGAACTGATTATAGAACAAATTGAAAAATTTTAAACTTTTATTTTTTATAAATAATATTGATACATTAAAAAGTTCTACAATCAGTCCTATTCTTTCTATTGTTTAGAACTTGCAAAATTCTACTTAAAACAATGAGAAAATATTTTTTGGTTTAATAAAATAATGCTTATTAAAGGTTTCCTGAACATAAATTATGCCTAATAATAAGCTGTAAAATGTTTAATGTTATTTGAAATATATTATAAAAAATACGTTTATGTTAACATAAAAGTTTGTTTACAATTTTCATAAATTAAATTAAATAAAGATAGAATTTCAAAATTATAACATTCCCAAAATTATTCAAAATTTACGATATTCAAATTCGTAAGTATATAATAATAACTCATACAACTGTTGGTATACTAGATATATTCATATTGTAGAATATATTATATATTTTTTATAAATATAAGGCTATTCAATTATAATTATATTAACTGTTAAGTTTGTATAATAAAAAATATTAAACAGCTTAAGTTTCTACAGCAATTTCTCTAGATTAAATAGACTAATGTTGCTTAATTCTCAAGCTCTTTGAAATATCCTTCTATGTAACCTTTAAACATATCCAGAACTTTATGAAAAATACTTTTTTTTTTAATATTTCTTAGAAACTATTTTTGATAAAATTAAAACACCGAAGAAACAATATTTAGATTATTTTATAATTTCAAAATTTGAAGTATTCACAAACTAATATAAATTATATTCTCAAAAGAGTAAAGGTAACACGTGAAGAGTTAAATTTATTCAGTTACTACATAAAGAAAAAAAAACTAAAAAACTTAAGAAAAGAAAAAATTGACAAAGTTATGATATAAACGGCACCTAATCTAATTCACTACTGTACTAATTTTTTTTTCTAATTCCAATCAATAGGAGAATATAAATCCAGATACAATTTGGAGATTTAAAAAAAAAATGTATTTTAAAATGAGCATATAAAACGATTTATAAATTAAATCTAAAAAGTGTTGGATTCGAATATAATTTAAAAACAGTGAAACAATAACTTTTTAAGCTTGCAGTTGCGCTGTTTATTAAAATAAAGTCGATATTTTAACACATTTCTCGTTTTTAAGCTAATTTTGTAGGTCTATTCATAAAAAAAATTCATTTAAGGTATATAACAGTAGTTTATAATTAAAGGTTATATTCATTAAATTAAATTTTCGATCGAAGTAACCAGGACATTTACCGGTAACAGTATATGATAGCGCATCACGTAAACCTGCTCCATAATAAAAATTATGAAGCAGCTGTTGGCATCAACGTCTGAAAATATTTTATAATCAGAGAAACTTAATTTAACAATTAATTCAACTTTTATAGTAATTACATATTTTTATTGTCTTTTTATGTAGAAAATATTACAATTTATATAGCTTTATACAAACATAAACATTTATATATATATGTGTGTGTGTAAGCTTACATTTAATTATAAGATAAATTTTGAATAAAGTGAACTTTCGTCAGATTTCATATCTTTAACAAAATAGTTAATTAAAATAATTAATTTGTTAAAAATTTTAATCAAGCGCTATTAATTTTGAATTTCTTCGTAAACTAACAAATAAATTATTCTTACACCCTCATTAGCAACATCTCAGAATCTATTGTTAAATTCAATTGTAGCAAAAATAAATTCTAATAAATGTCTGCAAGAGATTGCCATTTTTTCAGTTATCGATTTCTCTTGGTTAATTATAAATATACAATGCCTGTTCCAAAAGGTAATCATTCAAAGTAGAAAAATTATTTTAAAGAACACCAAGAATATTTTGCCGAAAGAGGAATAAGTTATGAAAAGTTAATTATCCGTTACGCATATTTTTGTTTTATGTAATATTCATTTTCTACTTAAGTTATTGATCATTTTAAATGCAATTTAAATGAAAATAATAAATGATATAATATAGTTTTACATACAGGAAAGTTATTATAGCATAAAAAACGTAAAATAAAAAAAACGGTTTTTTTGCACATGTAATAACTACATATCTGTATCATTCTTAATATATCATATAACTAAAAAGACTTTTGCTAAAAAATTATTCTCATATCAGAAAATTTGTTATTTTCACACGATAGATTATATTGATCTACAAAAACGATATAAAGCCGGAAAGGGAAGTTGTTAAGAGTTTTTTATCTATTATATGATCTCGAGCACAGCACTGCAGTATGTATCAAATATGCTATATAATATCGATTTAGAAACAGTGTTTTTCTGTATATATACTAAAAGTTTTCATTTATTTGAATAACATTTCGAGAATATTAAGCAGTTATGTAACTGATTATATAACTGTAGATCGATTCAAACAGTAGGGGAGACCGGGGCAACTTCGGCATGCGGGGCAAGTTTGTCAAGCGCTTTTTTTTAAAAACAAATTAAAAGGAGACTTTGGTTATAGGTTAGGCAGTTGAGTTTTATTGGTGGCTTGTTGAGTGTAGTGTTTTTATTGTTCTCCAACAAGCGTAGTTGAATTATCAAGCAAATTTTCATTTTCGTTCAATTCCATATAATATTTTTTTTCCATTTATATTGAATTGGCAGGTTTTGTTATAATTCCATGATAACGAAAGTTACTTTTCCTGTTAGAAGGATGTAACTTCAACTTATTCACGTGGCCAGATCGTGGCTTGGCATTCTGTTCTCAGGGTTGTACTTAATGTTTCGAAATCATGACTAGCGGGGTAAGATCGGCAACATAAAGCCACATTAGAAGCAAAGGATAAAAATCAAACAGATGATAAATGAAAACATGTTTGCATTTGTTATTCATGTATATATGTCTTTGAACTTGCATTTCGTTGTAATAATATTAAATGGGTGTTGGATTTGTATTTCTTTGTTTTAATAGTGAATTCCAACTTATACATTGTTAATAACATAATTTTATATACGTGCCTATCTTGCCCCATTACTGTTGCCCCTATACCAGGGGCAACTTTAATAAAAATAATTAAAATAATTACAACTTTACAAAAAGAGAGAAGTTGCCGATCTTGCCCCTATACCCGGGGCAACTTCGTCAATTTCTCTCTTCTTGTAAAGTTGTAATTATTTTAATTATTTTTATTTCCAAACTGATTATAACCAGTTCTATAGTAAGATAACATTCCAATAGACAATATGCAAAGCTTTTTTTCAGTTTACAGCAATATTTATTACACAAAATTTAAGTAAAGCTTAACATGCCGATCTTGCCCCGGTCTCCCCTATATATTGAAGCAATAAACATTGTATGTGTGTAATAATTAATTATTGGTAATTTCTTACTTTTTTATTATTGTATTAATTGTATTATGATTAAACTACCTCCTTTATATATATATATATACACTTGTTAGTTCAATTATTGTGAAAGAATAAGCTCTGATAATGAATACAATATAACAACTATTTACATACAATTTACATTGTATTAGTCTTACATGCTGTTTTTATTTTAATAGTTTATTTATTTTAATTAAATTACTATTAAAAAATAAATGATTTGACTAAGGGAATCGATTATAAGTTAGAAAATTTCAATTAAGCCTATTTTTATACATCAGGTGAAATATTTTTAAATTTCTTGTAAACATTGATTTTTTTATGTCCCGCAATTAATTTACAAATATATTTTATTCTTATATTCAAATTTTTATTACTGCATTATGAAATGTCCATAGAAATATTTTTAATCATAAATAACTGAAAAATTCATTTATTAGCATTAAAATGAATTGACAGCATCTAATATAATTTAGATTATAAATATATAAATAATAATTAATTGATATTTTTAATTAATCTATATATATTTACAGTCAGCTTGTAGTATCGCCTGCTTTCGCATCCGAAAACTAAACGGACGGATCTAAAATATTCCGGAAAAAATTCAGAAAATTCCAAAATGCATAACTTGAATTTGCTTGTATTTGAAATATTCTATGTTTTATTTCTCTTTCATATCATTAAATGAAAGTAATCTGTATTTGTTGAGAAAAAGAAAGTGTTACGTTGTTGGTAACGCGTAGTATGTAATTAAGCCTACAATACTTGCCTATTTACTAAATGCGTACACTCATAACTACAGTATTTCCTTGTACTGTAATTATTTCGTGAATACAATATAATCACTATTTACATACCATTTACATTGTATTAGTTATTATAAGTAATCTAAATATGATTTATATTATAGGAGAGGTGTGTGCTGATTATATGTAAATACTATGCCATTTTATGTAAGTAATATTCGTGGGATATCTCAGAGCCAAATCTCCGCTGATATCCAAGGACGACTTTTTATAAAAGTGCTAATAAATTTATCTGTGAAATACTATATTTACTACCTTTAGTTATAAATAAAAAATAATTTTATTCACTTATTTTTTTCATATTTTGATTCGTAAAAATAACATATTTATTTTATTTTATTTTTATCGTCTCTTTGCTTTTGATATAAAATTAATGTGATACTAAAATTTAATATGTAAACAAAAACGTTTATTAAATGTTATTTTATTTTCAATTATTTAACATATTAATATGTAAAACGATGACGCAGAGAATTATTCAGAATAACAATTTGTAAAAATAATATGCATTTGCTACGTGACACAAATTATAGATTTAGTTCAAGCACAATCTGTTATTGCAAATAGAAAGCAATTATTTGAATACAATATTTAATGGAATTAAAAATTATATTTAGCTTATTTTCGTTTTTATAATCTAATTGGTTCCTGGAAACTGTCATAAAGCGAATCCTTCTATTTTCCATAAGTTTAAAGTCATAAATTGGAATTAAGTTCTTGAAAATACGATTGTTAATAGATAATACTTCATAAAGATGATAAAAGAAAAATTTTATAACCTAAATATGACATTTCTTACAGACAAAATAGAAAATTTATATCAATCGTAAAAGTCAGTTTATTTTATATAATTTTGAATTTTCATCATGTTTAATTTTAATTATAACAATATTAGACAAATCTAGGTTATGACAAAAATTATATTTAAATTATTTAAACATAAGAATAATATACTTGAAATTTTTAGAGTAAATTTTAAGAAATCAAACATGTATTTTCTCAACTTTTATTATCAATTTCATTATAAACCTCAAGATCGACCAATATAAAATTTTGAAAAAATATTTTAATCTTAAATAATTTTTCATATAATTTTACATAAATGATTAACTAGTTTTTATTTTTTAAAAATCCTCTATTGTTTTCTTTTTAATTATCTCTTCAACGCTCTTCAATCAATTATTCGCGGCTGTCTTGTTCATATTGTCTAATCTGAATGCAAAATTTTGTTTACATTATTAAAAACTAGATGAGAAAATGTTTCTAGGTTTTTTTTTTTTTAATTAAAATCTTCTAAGTATAACACTTTAACATTCTCTTTAACAATTGAAGAACGACAGTACAAATATTTAAAGTCGTTTTATTTATCAAGTCGAACATACTGGAAATAAATCATTAATTTATATCATATACAAAAATTTATTTTAGTTATTTTTTCACCAAAATTTTATATAATCATAAAACAGTTTTATTACTTTTATAGATATTTACATGCATTCTCTATTCTGTCTCTAATAATTTGTTGTACAAGTAAATCATAAGTGAATAAGTAATATAATAATAATAGTAATTCATTGGTTTTATTATTAAATTTATCATTCACTAATGTTTTATTTCTATGTGGCTAATTATGTGGCTAATTTAATTTTACGTTTTTTTCTCTATAAATACTTTTTTTTGTTCTATAATTTATTTTTAAATCAACTTAATTCGTCTTTGATCATACAATATTTCACTTTTTCCGTGTTTTATAATTATATTTATTAATTAATTATATATTATAAATGAATATATAATTACATTTATGATACGTAATCTTAGTTTTTATGAAATGTCAAGAATTTAATTTATCGAGCCATTTTCAAAAGATAAAAAATAAAGAGTTTCTTATTGAAACTTAAACTAATTAATTTGAATATTGAATTATTATAAGTTATTCTCTTTGTACAAAAATTCACTGTCCTATGCGTATGAAAATTGAATTATTCTCATTATAGAATCGAACTGACTCTTGCATAAAATCACTTGTTATTACAATTTATTGAATGACGAATAGTTTATTTTATATAAATTATTAGGAACTTTTTTATTACGTGAATAATTTGAGATAATTCTAATTTATAAAAATATTTGGTTGGAAAATATCTATAAAATAATTTTCGAATTGACTTATAAATTGTTAAATGGAATAACACTGAAAACAATCTCTTGTCATTACTTATTATATGTATGAAAAATATACATATACAGTATACGTTTCTTTTTTAAGTATTTAATAAGTTTAATTTGTAGGAATAAACGAATATATCAATGCTTTTTATTTTGTTAAAAGTTGTAAAAAGAAAAAAGTAAAGACAATTACGACCATAGCGTCTGTTTGAATGCTTGGTTTTTCTGTCTGACACGCTCTATTTCTCGAGAGTTATTATCATCGACAAATGAGGTTGACGACATTATGTTCCTATATGGAATAACACCCTGGGAAAACTGTTTTTCATCAATCAGTCGCGTTTTGAATTGTTTCCATGCGGAGACAATAACATAGAGAAGTAGGCTAATAATGTTACGACATGAGATAAAAACGATACGATAATGCTGTCACACGTGGCATAATTTCTTTTTTACGTGTAATAATTAATAACTGAAATGTCAAGAAAAGTACATTTTATTCAAATTTATTATTACAAATCAAAATTAAAAACAATATTTTTAAACTTCTTAAATATTTAAACGTTCGACGGCAAAAATATTAACTTGTAATTCAGTAACTCAGCTATTAACGACAAGATTTTGTTGATATACAAAAATTATCATCATCTTATTAATGCTATTAAATTTATATATTACCTATCTAAAGAATATCATTTGAGTTACATTATTACAAACAAATTCAGCATTTAAAAAACACTCTACTTTTTTATTTTTAAATAATATACAATAAACTTGTTTAATTCTATGTAATACGAGGGTGGATCAAATATAAACGGGATTTATTTTATGTTTTAAAATTATTTATTAAAAAATAAAAAAAAAACATTATGGTTTATTTTTCTACATAGCTTCCTGCTATAGAAATACATTTTTCCCAACGAGAAAGACGGTTTCTTATTCCAGTATCGTATAATGAAGTTGGTTGCGTCAGGAGCCAATTGCGCACGAATTCCTCCATTCCTGTATCATCTTCGAATCGCTGCCCTCCTGTAGCTTCTTTAAGAGGCCCAAACAAATGAAAATCGCAGGGCGATAGGTCCGGGCTGTGGGGAGGATGATCAAGTGCAGTCCAGTGCATTTCGTTAAGTTTTGAGACTGTTAGAGCTACAGTATGGAGCCTGACGTTGTCATGGAGGATAATGACATTTCGAATCGGTTGGTTTCGTCTTTTGCACCGATATGCAGCCTTAGCTTTATCCAACAGCTCGCAATAGTAAGCAGCGTTGATTGTGTTTGGACCAGCGTTGATTGTGCTTCGAATAATGTCTTGAACCGCTCGAATGTTTTCGCTTGTGATGCTGGTCTGAGGACGGCGATCGTGTTTCTGATTTTCCACTCGTGTCCGTCCTTCCTTGAACTTTTTATGCCAGGCAAACACACGAGTCCTTGACAGTGTTTGATCCCCAAACTGTGCAGTAAATTTGCGAAAAATTTCTGTCGCGTTGACTCCTTCACGAGCAAGAAATTGTATGATTATGCGTTGCGCAACAGGGGGGATGTACCTGTTGCTCCGACATCGTAAGCACTACTGACGAATTGGTTGAAAGTATAAAACGGCCAGCGTTCTCCACTCCTAATGACCCTACCCAATCAGACTAGACGCGCGGGCCCTGTACCTTAGTTGCTCAGGAACAAAAATCCAGTTTATATTTTATTCACCCTCGTATTTTGATAAGAAAATACTAATGTATTAAAAATTACAGAGAAAATCAACATTAAATCCATAACTTCTAAATTACATAAATACTCACAAAGAATTCGATATTTAGGTACTGTGCAATGAAAGTGACATAGAAGTCGTCGCGTCTCTTATTAATTAGGATGGAAACATTAGTCGAATTAAAAAGCGACGAGAAAAAGAGAGGAACTGGAAAAAGTTTATGCAAATAACTCCTTTAAGTCGAAGTCTCCTTTAAAAGTTGATGAATTTTAAATTTTTCCTATTGATTCGTTTTTAAAGTATTCATTATAAAATTTCTGCAAAAGCAATTAAACTTCGGACGAATACTCTAGAGAGATAAAGACGAGGTCATTTTAAGAATTTCTAAATTCTTTCTGATTCAATTAGTTATAAGAATGAAAATAACTTTCATTTTTACCAAAGACTAATCAACCGGGGGCGACACGGGCTTAAGCCCTCTCCATTCACACATATATACTTAAAAACACGAAAAAAATTTAATTTTTGTTCGAACTTGAAAACGTTTTAAAAACGTTTATGATGACAACTATTGTTTATCGAACCAATCACAATGCAATCATCGTACACGTGTTAATAAGTACCTTTATTAATAATAAGTACAGTAGAACCTCCATTATCCAGACCTCCATTATCAGGATTTTCGATTATCCGGATTGTTCAAAATAAACAAAAATTTTACGAATTTGCTGATTTGCACTTGGCGAATTACGATACTGTTTATGTACGTGATGGAATGCATAACTTTTTTTGTTTCAACAACGTCTCACCCGGCACAGTGGCCGTAAACTCTTAAATATATTTTATGTAGTAATAAAAATATAACTTGACATACGTATTTATAAATAATTTATACTCAAATTACATCATTTCTATAACCAAAGGCGGTGTAAGGCATGGGCAACGTGGGCCACCACCTACGCCTCGCGGTCCGAAGGGCCTCGCGCCTCGAAGGTTTATGCATTACTTAAAAGCCGCGAACG